>NC_083776.1:1109829-1119829 GCF_963514075.1 Conger conger
GTGTTTAAATGGAGAGAGAAACTCATCAGGGGAGCAGGAGGAGAGGAGCAATGGAGGAGACACAGGGAAGAGAGAGGGAGGGGAGTTGTTGTCATTTTCATAATATTTCTCTTCTCCAGGAGGTGAAGACACACAGCCCTTACCACAGAGAGTTTGCGGGTGGATCAGTTGAGTGGAAGCAGAATCCCAGGGTGGGTGTTTCAGATATTCTGCTAGGAACACATCCATTCAGTTTGATGGCATTGCATCAATAAAATCTAGAGTCACATACAGTGTTTTGATTCATCTTAAGACAGTTACAGAGTGTTTCCAGGTGCATCACAAAAAATTAGAATATCGTGGAAAAGTTCTTTTTTTTGTTCTTTTTTTTAAGTGCTTAGTTTAAATCTAGTTACAGACAGTGTTTAGTGTAAATCTAGCCTCAGACGGTGTTTAATTTAAGCACCATCGACAGAGTTTAGTTTAAATGTAGTCACAGACCATTTTTTTTTTTTTTTGCAAGTGTTACTATCCAGGCTGACTTAATTCTGTTCTGTCAGTGAAAACCATTCAGCAGTTTGTTTGAATTTGTTATTTTCAATCTCAGACATTGGCTTTTGTAGCTACTGACTGGCAATGGAACATTTTTTTGATTGTGATTGTCTGTGTAGGGAAACACAATCTAAATGTGGGGTATTTTTCGGATCAGAAATGTTCCTCCCTGAATAAGGGCAGTTTTAGACGCCTGTAAGGGGAAGGATTGAAACGTCATCCTCAGACATGGATCCTTGCACTCCTTGTTTTGGGGGACCCCGTGTTTGCGTTGGTTTCAGCTGCAGCCCGTCTCTCAATTGTTATTTGCAAGCAGGTGTTTAAGTTATTTAAGAATTCCTTCCTTCAGCATATCGTAATGTAACACAGGTTTGGCTCATTGATTTAATTTCACTGACCAGATGGCCACACGTTCAGCAATTTGGATCCCAACATTTTTACCTGTCAGTAATTCTTTCTAAAGGAATTGTTTACCCGTTGATCAGGGATAAATCTTTCACAGAAAGGGTCAGTTTGCGTGCAGCCTTTTGTTCCAACCAAGCAGTTACACTCCTGATTCTACTAATCAACCATTAGCGTCTCTGCTAAGGACCTTGATTAGTAGAATCAGGTGTGTAACTGCTTGCCCCCACATTGGCCCTTTCTGGGTAAGATTGAGCATCCCTGACCTAGACTGATCAGGGGGTATATCACTGGAAAACTGCAAGTAAAACCCTGCAGTCCATGTTCCAGATTTGAGAGGGTCCCGGGTTTTACTCCGTGCAGTTATGCAGCTAACTCGGTAATCCTGCTCCCAGAGACAGGGCCAAGATGTCCTATTTTCCCTGAACTTTTTGGGATTACCATACCATACAGGTTTTCTAAAATGTCTTGAATTTAGGTTTGCTTGTTCCGTGGACCAAATATAAATAAACAAATAGCCTAATATTATGCTAATGATGGCTGCCCTGCACACACCTGTCTTCTGTTACTTTTTTAAACCGAAATATGGTCCCAATATATATCCCAGTTTACCTTGCAGCAGAAAATGAAAGCATTATTCGATCTGACTGATTAAAAGTCCTGGGATGTGAATATTGGAGATTATTCATTATGGCCTACATAGCTATTTTCTGACATAGTGTGGCCTTACGAGGGAAAATCATCCCTCAGTAGTCATTAAAGTTGTCTAATTAAGAGTAACTTGCAGCTTGTTACAAATACAGGGGTTTCAGATGTCTTGTGGAAACGAAACAGCATATATGATTCCCCCAGGACTGGATGCCCCAGAGTAGACATATGGGATGATATTCTGTATGTGTCCACAAGGGGGCGTGTGTTTCATAATTAAATGGTAACTATTAACCCCCTTAGTTGTTTTTGTCTTTAAACTGTAGGTAATTATATGACTTCCTCTATTTCGGATCATTTAATGTTCTTTAAACTGTAGGTAATGACATGAATTCCTGTTTATTTGATCATTTAATGTTCTTAGAGAGTCTGATAATGGATAAATTGGGCGATTAGTCTTATCCTTGATGCTATGCTCTGTGTGATGTCTGTCTGTCTTAGCTAGGTGGGATATTCAACAGAGAATGACCCTCCCACGGACGGCACCTCACAAATCGTAAGTGGGCTTTTACCAGGTGCCTGGCTGTCTGTTTGCCTGTCCATCTCTCTGTCTTCCTCATAATGCCTTGCATAGCTGGTCTGTCTGTGAAAGCCCAAATACATCAGCATTTATATGGTAAAAAAGGTAAAAGGTAAATGGTTGGAATTTATATAGCGCCTGTATCCAAAGCGCTGCACAATTGATGCTTCTCATTCACCCGTTCACACACACACACACACACCAACGGCAAATGGCTGCCATGCAAGGCACCACCCACCAACCAGCTCATCAGGAGCATTTGGGGGTTCGGTGTCTTGCTCAGGGACACTTTGACACAGCCTTGGCGGGGGATCGAACCGGCAACCCTCCGCCTGCCAGACGACTGCTCTTACTGCCTGAGCTAATGTCGCCTTATAATATGCCGTCTGAAATGTGTTTGCACACCTTATAATGGTGTCATAGGCCGTCTGAGATGTGTTTGCACACCTTATAATGGTGTCATAGGCCGTCTGAGATGTGTTTGCACACCTTATAATGGTGTCATAGGCCGTCTGAGATGTGTTTGCACACCTTATAATGGTGTCATAGGCCGTCTGAGATGTGTTTGCACACTTTATAATGGTGTCATAGGCCGTCTGAGATGTGTTTGCACACCTTATAATGGTGTCATAGGCCGTCTGAGATGTGTTTGCACACCTTATAATGGTGTCATAGGCCGTCTGAGATGTGTTTGCACACTTTATAATGGTGTCATAGGCCGTCTGAGATGTGTTTGCACACCTTATAATGGTGTCATAGGCCGTCTGAGATGTGTTTGCACACCTTATAATGGTGTCATAGGCCGTCTGAGATGTGTTTGCACACTTTATAATGGTGTCATAGGCCGTCTGAGATGTGTTTGCACACTTTATAATGGTGTCATAGGCCGTCTGAGATGTGTTTGCACACCTTATAATGGTGTCATAGGCCGTCTGAGATGTGTTTGCACACTTTATAATGGTATAATCAGTGTCGCTAATCGCTGGCGTGTCTTCCCCTCCTCTGTAGGATGCTGGTGGATGACCTGCAGATCAGCAGTGATGAAGACGACACAGTAAGAACACCCCCCAGCTCTCTCTCTGTCCCAGTGCATGAAAAGGAGAGCATATGATGAGAGGGAGAGAGAGAGAAGAGAACTGGGGTTATGTTCTGCCCCTATGTACTGACCCAGACTCTGGCTGTACTGACCCTGACTCTGGCTGTACTGACCCACTGTACTGACCCACTGTACTGACCCAGACTCTGGCTGTACTGACCCTGACTCTGGCTGTACTGACCCACTGTACTGACCCTGACTCTGGCTGTACTGACCCACTGTACTGACCCTGACTCCGGCTGTACTGACCCTGACTCTGGCTGTACTGACCCACTGTACTGACCCACTGTACTGACCCTGACTCTGGCTGTACTGACCCTGACTCTGGCTGTACTGACCCAGACTTCAGCTGTACTGACCCACTGTACTGACCCTGACTCCGGCTGTACTGACCCTGACTCTGGCTGTACTGACCCTGACTCTGGCTGTACTGACCCACTGTACTGACCCTGACTCTGGCTGTACTGACCCAGACTCTGGCTGTACTGACCCAGACTCTGGCTGTACTGACCCTGACTCTGGCTGTACTGACCCAGACTCTGGCTGTACTGACCCAGACTCTGGCTGTACTGACCCTGACTCTGGCTGTACTGACCCAGACTCTGGCTGTACTGACCCACTGTACTGACCCTGACCCTGGCTGTACTGACCCTGACTCTGGCTGTACTGACCCACTGTACTGACCCAGACTCTGGCTGTACTGACCCAGACTTCAGCTGTACTGACCCACTGTACTGACCCTGACTCTGGCTGTACTGACCCAGACTCCGGCTGTACTGACCCAGACTCTGGCAGGAGACAGATGGATTAATAATTTGATGTAAACACATACACAATTACACATTAATACAGGACGTATTCACACTGGATATAAGATGACAGGCAGAGATTTCTCTGTCCTCTGCAGGTTTTAGTAAATATTGCTATAATTTCACCTGAATGTAATGTTGGTTTCTGTATTTGTCTCTGTTATTGCTTCATGTAGCAGGAACCTCATGAAACTGCGTGGGCCATTAGAGAGAGGTGCGTTTTGCAGGACGATTATCTTCCAGCATGATGTATATTGTGCATCACAGTGTGCTATACACGTCCTACATGGCCAACCCTTGATTCTTGATTTGGTTTTAATTCAAGCAGTTTAGGAAAAATTATAGTAAAATCCTCATTAAATAGTTTGATCATTTCTTTCAATTGACTGAATTGCAATTTATGTAATTGTCTGCTACCCTGCATACTGTTAATGTGTCTTCAGTGTATTTTTGCCTGTGTGTGTGCACGCGAAAGAGAAGAATGCAGATTAGACGATCTACAGCCCCAGACACTGCTCCGTTGCACGTGATAGATCTGCCGGTGGAACGACCCTGATCGAGAACCAGGCCCTAATAGTGGAGCATTGGGCTGAGTATTTTAACACCCCAGTGGATCCTAGTGCACTGGACGACCTCCCTGAACGGCACACCTTGCTAAATCTGGACCTGCCACAAACCTTCAAACAAATCCTGAAAACCCTGAAAAACAACAAAGCCACGGGACCCGGAAACATCCCGGCCGAAAGGCTCAAGGAGGGAGACTAGCGTCGTACCAGGACACTCTGTCTCTACATCCGAGAGGTGTGGAGTCCAGAGCATGTGTCCCATCACTGGAAAGATGCCAATATTGTAACAATTCATAAAAAACTGGGAGACAACTCTATCTGCTCTGTCAGTATGGGTATCTTACTGTTGTTCATTTCTGGAAAGGTCCAAGCCAAGGTCATGCCCCACAGATCGCCACAGACTAGCAATGGCCGAACTGGTCATACCTGAGTCGCAGTGTGGTTTCCGGAAGGGTAGAGGGACAGTAGACATGATCGTCTTTGTACACCAGCTCCAGGAGAAATGCCAGGAACAGCGCAAGGATCTGTTTATGGCCTTCGTAATTTGATAATTGAGTAAACGGGTAAGAAATGTGGATGTCCACCCAAGTTCCCCACCATCCTTGGAGAATTTCATTCAGGAATGATGTCCCAGCCGACTACATCTTGGCCAATGCACTGCTGGTGGCCTTGAAAAAGTTGTTCAAGGACCAAATGAACTGAAGAGATATCAGATAAACCCTTCCTCACTGGAATAACTTTCTTCCAGCTGCATCCTCTGGCACTACCACTCTTCCAAAGGAGTGAAGTCTATGGAGAACCAGCTTACACAACATCGCATAGCAAAACCTGCAAAGAGGCATGCCTGTAAAGCAACCCACATTTACATGCCTGGTCCACATCTGCAGCTGTGTAACCAGGACAGGATCGGACTACACAGCCACCAAAAGACCCATGCATAGGAGAAGAGGGTCATCATCAGACATGATAGACAACCAGCAAATGTGTGTGTGTAGGTGTGTGTGTGAGAGTGAGAGAGAAGGTGCATGTCTGTGTGTGCCTGCGCGTGTGTGTGCATTTCTGCACGTGTGTAAATGAAGCGTGATGTCGGTGTTCAGCTCTGCAGAGCAGCAGTGGTCTCACACGCATGGCAGGAGGCTGAGGGCTTCCAACTCCTCGTCCAGCTGCAGCTCCAGGTCCTCTTCCAGGTCCAGATCCAGCTCCAGCTCCAGGTCCCGATCCAGCTCCAGCTCTTCCCGGTCCTTCAGTGAGTTGGGCGGCAGTGCCCAGGCCTCATCCAGTCCCAGCCCGGAGATACCCCCAGACCCCGGGCCCCCGGCCACCAACTGGCCGCGCACCTGTAGCGTAGAGGAGGAGGTACAGCACCTAGACATTCTGCTCCACTGTACTACTCATTCTCCCTCCCTCCCCCTCCCTCTGCCTCTCTCTGCCTCCCTCTCCCTCCCTTTCCCTCCCTCTGCCTCCCTATGCCTTGCTCTGCCTCCCTCCCTCTCCCACCCTCTCCCTCCCTATGCCTTGCTCTCTATCCGTCTCTGTCTCTCTCCTTCTCTCTCTCTCGTTCAGCATCGTTTGCCTTCCACTGATCTTTTTTCCTTCCTCTCTCAGACAGAGGAGCCGCCCTCCCCGACACAGTGGCACTTGAACCGGTGGCTGAACAAAGTGAGAAAGAGACATGCCTCAGGTGACCAGGAGCAAAGTGTGGAGGCGGAGGCTCTCTCTAACCTGGACTCTGACAGTGTCCAGTCTCCCGGGGGAGCCTGGAGGAGAGACCACAGCCCGTCGCAGAGGGACGGCCTCAGCCCCAGCTATAGTCCTGCGCCCAGCCCCAATTTCAACTACAGTCCCAAGTCCAGCAGCCCTGACCTCATCTCCTGCGACAGTCACACAGCCAGTCCCACTCTGTGCCCTGATTTCACTCAGCCTGAACGCTATCCATGCCAAAGCCCAAATCCTGATCATAGCCCCATGTCTCTTTCTAGGCCTGATAACAGAACAATTGCCAAGCAGTGGCCCAGTGCTGAGTCTAACCACAGATATAGCTCTAGTCCTAGTCTCAGTCCCCCGCCTTACTCTCAGCCTAAATCTAGCCTCAGTCCTAGTCCCAGGCCTCGCTCTAAGCCTCCGTCTAGCCTCAACCCCAGGCATCGCTCTAAACATAAACCTAGCCTCAGTCCTAGTCCCAGGCCCCACTCTAAGCCTAAACCTAGCCTTATCCCGAGGCCTCACTCTCAGCCCAAATCTAGCCTGAACCCCACGCATCACTCTAAGCATAAATCTAGCCTCAGTCCTCGTCCCAGGTCACGTTCTGAGTCTAAATCTAGCCTCAGCCCTAGTTCTAGGCCTCACTTAAAGCCTAAATCTAGCCTCAACCCCACGCATCACTCTAAGCATAAGTCTAGCCTCAGTCCTAGTCCCAGACCACGTTCTGAGTCTAAATCTAGCCTCAGCCCTAGTTCTAGGCCTCACTTAAAGCCTAAATCTAGTCTCAAGCCCACGCATCATTCTAAGCCGAAACCTAGCCTCAGCCCTAGTTCCAGGCCTTGCTCTAAGCCCAAATCTAGCCTAATCCCGAGGCCTCACTCTAAACCTAAATTTAGCCTCAGCCCTCCTCCCAGGCCTTACCCACAGCCCAAATCTAGCCTCAACCCCACACATCACTCTAAGCAAAAATCTAATCTCAGCCTTAGTCCCGGGCCTCACTCTCAGCCAAAACCTAGCCTCAACCCCACGCATCACTCTAAGCCTAAATCTAGCCTCAGCCCGAGTTCCAGGCCTCGCTCAAAACATAAATCTATCCCCAGCCCCAAGCCTCTACCCCAGCCTTACTGTCCGCCTAAATCTGGGCACAAATCCAGACCTCACTCTCAGTCAAAATCTAGCCTGAGCCCTAGTCCCAGACCACACTCTAAACCTAAATCTCGCCTCAGCCCCAGTGCTAGACCTCACTCTAAGCCTAAACCTAGCTCTAGCCCTCAGCCTCAGTCTCAGCCTAAATCTAGGCCCAGCTCCAGACCTTGCCCTCTGCCTAAATCCAGCCTCAACCCCAACTGTACCCCTCCAGCCAAACTACAGGCCACAACTTCCCATTCCCAACATAGGAAGCCCTCCTCTGGAGCGAGGGAGGGCAAGGCGGACGGCCAGAAGACCCCGTCCGTCTCCCAGAGGAAGGAGGCGCCGAAGAGTCTTTGGATTAGGGAATCTGAGGAAGAGGAGGACAGGAGGAAGGAGCGGAAAGAGAAGAGGAGGAAAGAGAAGGAGGAGAGGAAGAAAGAGAAGCAGGGGGTGCAGGAGAAGGTGAAGGAGAGAGGGAAGACGCAGGAAGCGCAGGCCCCGGTGGTGCAGGCCAAACAGAGGCTCCACACGGAGAGGCCTCCCAAACCCATCGACCATGAGCGAGAGAGGAAGAAGAAGAAGAGACGAAAGACTGAAGAGGCCTCCGTCGCTGAACCCAAGCCATCCCCGCCCCCCTCTCCTCCCCGTAAACCCGTCATTCCCCCCAGCGACTCTTCCTCAGAGTCTGAACCGGAGCCCCCGCCTGTCTCCACCAGGGCCACCAAGGTCCTGGCCGACTCCACCTCCGGCCAGAGGCCTGGCTCCAGGGGGCAGCCGAACAGAGCGGAGAAGCCCAGGACGGTCCAGCTGAATCTGGGCTGCCCGCGGCCGGCGGACTCCACCTCCACTCAGAGGCCGGGCTCCAGAGGGCAGCAGGGCAGGCCGGGCAGGCCCAGGAAAGCCCAGCCCAGTTCGGGCCGGCCCGGCCGCTGGGCTGAAGAGACGGCGGCGGAGAAGCGGGGCGGGCAGGGGCGGCAGAAGCTCTACACCCTGGTCCCGTTCGGCCGCAGCGGGGCCACCCACGGGCACGGCCGCTCGCCCCCCTCCCAGTACACCCGCGCCCGGAGTCTCCGGTCCCTCAGGGTGAGGATCGACCTCACCCTCCTGCCGGGGCCCCCCGAGGCCTCCCGGCCCTCCCGGGAGCGCTCCACCTCCACCTCCTCTTCGTCGTCCTCCCTCAAGAAGGCCCGCCATAAAGGGGGCGCCAAGCGTCTGTGCTCCCCTCCGGCGGACCAGAAGAGGAGGCGCAAGGTAAGACCCCGACGGCATCCTGAGGAGAGGGGGAATAGAAGAGCTGGTTTGCAGGTAGTGAACAAGAACATTGGCCGTGATGATGTGACCATGGAACTTAACAAAAACTCTACAGACAATGGGGGAGTGAGGGGGTGTCTGTGAACTGTAAAATTATTATTAATAATGCAGTAATAATAGAGTGCCAAAGTTTGTAGTCCTAAAACACAACCATGGGTTCCCTCTGCAGCTTTTCCTTGCTTTTCTCCCATAAGGATTTGGATTTCTGCCAAAAATCAGTTATGTGTTTTAAGTTTAAGAGCATTTCACATTTTGTTTGACAAGTTAGGTTACATCCATTAATATCTCACCTGTGTATTTCTAAGCTGTCATGTCATGGGGCGACAGGGGGCGACAATGCTCAGGCGGTAAGAGCAGTCGTCTCATTGGCTCAGGCAGTAAGAGCAGTCGTCTCATTGGCTCAGGCGGTAAGAGCAGTCGTCTCATTGGCTCAGGCAGTAAGAGCAGTCGTCTCATTGGCTCAGGCGGTAAGAGCAGTCGTCTGGCAGGGTTTGATCCCGCCCTGAGATGTGTGTCAAAGTGTCCCTGAGCAAGACCCCTAACCCCCAAATACTCCTGATGAGCTGGTTGGCCCCTTGCATGGCAGCCAATCGCTGTTGGTGTGTGAGTGTGTGTATGAATGGGTGGATGAGAAGCATCAATTGTACAGCACTTTGGAAAAAGTTGCTATATAAATGCCAACCATGTACCATTCATGTGCTTTAAAAAATCAAGTTGCTAACAAGTTGCTACATTGAAACTCCGACAACAGTCAAATTTCACCAGCCTCCACTCAAGTTTTATACAAGAACATGTACTAGCCTGCCTGCATGCAACTTTGTATTTATTTTTTAATCCATTGTAGCTTCAATATAGCAACTTGTTTGGAACTTACTTTCTTAAAGCACATAACAGCTTTGAAATTCAGTGATCAGATATTAGTGGAGGTAACTTAACTTGTCAGACAAAACGTGAAACTCTCTTGAACTTATGTTAACCATAGACCTTATTTTTGGCAGCGATTTAAATTGATAACTGCAGTTGGATATTTCAGAATAAACGGTTCAGCCCAGGAATTATATTTACATGACCCATTGAAGCCCTAATGAGTACATCTCAGGCCTTTGTAATCATCCTTTTTTAATCATCAAGTAACAGAGAATAGAAAAGGGTTCCCAAACTTTTGCACAGGGCCCTTTTCCTTTTTTATCATGTATAAACAGTCAAAAATTAAAAAAGCTTGTTT
>NC_083776.1:1124829-1147329 GCF_963514075.1 Conger conger
CCCCTGACGCTCCAGAGCAGCATGGCTCACATTGTGCGCTACACCAGGCAGGGCCTGCAGTGGATACGCGCTAGCGTTAAGCTAACTTAGCGCTCAGCCCCCAGGTTTATGCGCTTGCGTTAAGCTAACTTAGTGCCCTGGCCCCCAGGTTTACGTGCTAGCGTTAAGCTAACTTAGTGCCCTGGCCCCCAGGTTTACGTGCTAGCGTTAAGCTAACTTAGTGCCCTGGCCCCCAGGTTTATGTGCTAGCGTTACGCTAACTTAGTGCCCTGGCCCCCAGGTTTACGCGCTACCGTTAAGCTAACTTAGTGCCCTGGCCCCCAGGTTTACGCGCTACCGTTACGCTAACTTAGTGCTCAGCCCCCAGGTTTACGCGCTACCGTTAAGCTAACTTAGTGCCCTGGCCCCCAGGTTTACGTGCTAGCGTTAAGCTAACTTAGCGCTCAGCCCCCAGGTTTATGCACTAGCGTTAAGCTAACTTAGCGCTCAGCCCCCAGGTTTATGCACTAGCGTTAAGCTAACTTAGTGCCCTGGCCCCCAGCTTTACGTGCTAGCGTTAAGCTAACTTAGTGCCCTGGCCCCCAGGTTTATGTGCTAGCGTTAAGCTAACTTAGTGCCCTGGCCCCCAGGTTTACGTGCTAGCGTTAAGCTAACTTAGTGCCCTGGCCCCCAGGTTTATGTGCTAGCGTTAAGCTAACTTAGTGCCCTGGCCCCCAGGTTTACGTGCTAGCGTTAAGCTAACTTAGTGCCCTGGCCCCCAGGTTTATGTGCTAGCGTTAAGCTAACTTAGTGCCCTGGCCCCCAGGTTTACGTGCTAGCGTTAAGCTAACTTAGTGCCCTGGCCCCCAGGTTTATGTGCTAGCGTTAAGCTAACTTAGTGCCCTGGCCCCCAGGTTTATGTGCTAGCGTTAAGCTAACTTAGTGCCCTGGCCCCCAGCTTTACGCGCTACCGTTAAGCTAACTTAGTGCCCTGGCCCCCAGGTTTACGTGCTAGCGTTAAGCTAACTTAGTGCCCTGGCCCCCAGGTTTACGTGCTAGCGTTAAGCTAACTTAGTGCCCTGGCCCCCAGGTTTACGTGCTAGCGTTAAGCTAACTTAGTGCCCTGGCCCCCAGGTTTACGTGCTAGCGTTAAGCTAACTTAGTGCCCGGCCCCCAGGTTTACGTGCTAGCATTACGCTAACTTAGTGCCCTGCCCCCAGGTTTACGTGCTAGCGTTAAGCTAACTTAGTGCCCGGCCCCCAGGTTTACGTGCTAGCATTACGCTAACTTAGTGCCCTGCCCCCAGGTTTACGTGCTAGCGTTAAGCTAACTTAGTGCCCTGGCCCCCAGGTTTACGTGCTAGCGTTAAGCTAACTTAGTGCCCGGCCCCCAGGTTTACGTGCTAGCATTACGCTAACTTAGTGCCCTGCCCCCAGGTTTACGTGCTAGCGTTAAGCTAACTTAGTGCCCGGCCCCCAGGTTTACGTGCTAGCATTACGCTAACTTAGTGCCCTGCCCCCAGGTTTACGTGCTAGCGTTAAGCTAACTTAGTGCCCTGGCCCCCAGGTTTACGTGCTAGCGTTACGCTAACTTAGTGCCCTGCCCCCAGGTTTACGTGCTAGCGTTAAGATAACTTAGTGCCCTGGCCCCCAGGTTTACGTGCTAGCGTTACGCTAACTTAGTGCCCTGGCCCCCAGGTTTACGTGCTAGCGTTACGCTAACTTAGTGCCCTGCCCCTAGGTTTACGTGCTAGCATTAAACTATGCAACTTATTAATATGATTTTCATAAAATTTTAATTTTGCCCACAGATCACCAGGGGCAAGGCTTGCACAATGATCATGCCTGATCAAATGATCAACCTGGCAATGATTACTTATACTGAGATACGGATGGTAGTGCATGGATATTGAACAGTAGTACTGGGTCTGGTATCTGTTAAGGCTGTTCCAGGGTGTGGATGAGCCCCATGGCCTGGTATCTCTTAAAGTCCTCTTCCAATGTGTGGATGGGCCCCGTGATCTGGTATCTGTTAAGGCTCTGTTCCAGTGTGTGGATGGGCCCCCCATGGTCTGGTATCTGTTAAGGCTCTGTTCCAGTGTGTGGATGGGCCCCATGGTCTGGTGTCTGTTATGGCTCTGTTCCAGTGTGTGGATGGGCCCCCCATGGTCTGGTATCTGTTAAGGCTCTGTTCCAGTGTGTGGATGGGCCCCCCATGGTCTGGTATCTGTTAAGGCTCTGTTCCATGTGTTAAGGCACTGTAGTGGTGGTAGTGAATTAGTAGTTTTGGGCAGCGTCGTGGCTAAGGTACATGACTGGGGCCTGGAAGGCCATGGTAAAAGCTGCACACCAAGGCCCAGCTGGTTTACTGCTCCCTGGACACGCCTCTTGAGTAACTTGGATGGGTCCAATGCTGAGGACAAATTACACCACGGGGTTCAACCAAGTTTATGTTCTTCTAATCCTGACTGTGGCCGGCACCCCCACAGGCTGAGAGGGTGTAATTGGCAGGGTTTTCATTGCCTGGAACAACGGGGCCTCATTTGGCACCAGCGATTTCTGATCAGGCACCTGCAAGCCCACCTATTGAGCTGCGAGAGAAGTGTCCTGTGAACTGTGACCTGTGACCTGTGAACTGTGACCTGTGAACTGCGAACTGCGAACTGCGAACTGCGACCTGAGATAAGAAGCAGTGGCTGATATTACCCGTTATGGAGGAGGAGACATACTGGTCTGCTGCCTCCTGACTCCACAGCAGAGCCTACAGCATTGAGAGCTGATGAATGTGATTGGCCCTCTCAAATTTGGAGAAAAAGGCGGAAAAACATTTTTTATTTAAAAAAAAAAAACAGTCCTTTTTTTACTCTTTATATTGTGTAATTTTATACGTTTTTGACTTTTTTATACATGCATCTGGACAAAATGTATTTTGGATTTGCTATCTTTTTTATCCTCAGGTTCATCTGTTTAAGGTTTTTACTTGATGATATTGTTGTTATTTAATGATGCTTTTGTTCAAATAGGTCTATTTATGAAGTTAATGTATAAAGTGTATCAAACAGAGGAACGTTGCATTGCAAAGTATTTTACTCTACACTAGCCTTTCTGTCTCAACACAGGTTTGCTTTGTGAGTGTGCACGTATGTGTGTGTGCGTGTGTTTGTATGTGTGTGTGGGTATGTTTGTGTGCACATGCGTGTGTAATTAGTAGAATGTAGAATTTTTCTACATTCTATTTTTTTTTAATATGAAAAACTCTACAAATCCTGGAGCATCTGTTAAGATAGACGTCATCATGAACACCTGTACAGACCAAGATATTTAAATAACAAAACAAGATTTCAATTTTCATTTAAAAACTTTTGAATGCAGTTCACTTATGATTATCTTATATAATCACACACCTATCATATAATATAAATATTTGGTGTTTATAGACAAGTTTATCCAGCATTTTTAATCTGGTTAAAGCCAGTGGTTTTAATGTTGTGGCTGACCGGTGTGTGAGTGTTTGTGTATTTAATGTTGTGGCTGACCGGTGTATGTGTGTTTGTGTATTTAATGTTGTGGCTGACCGGTGTGTGAGTGTTTGTGTATTTAATGTTGTGGCTGACCGGTGTGTGTGTGTGTTTGTGTATTTAATGTTGTGGCTGACCGGTGTGTGAGTGTTTGTGTATTTAATGTTGTGGCTGACCGGTGTGTGAGTGTTTGTGTATTTAATGTTGTGGCTGACCGGTGTGTGAGTGTTTGTGTATACGTATGAGTTATTCGCCTGTGACGAAGATGTATAAAATAACTGCAGTTAATGAGCTCCATTTCCCACAATAGGGGAAGATTTCATTGTTTTATACCCAATTATACACACTCCTTTGTACACCCTCCCTGCTAACACTACTGAGTCATCGCTGATGTTTCATGCGATAGGTGAGCATATGAGAGAGAGCTCCAGTGCGGCACTGTGTTCATTCTGAATGAGCTGATCTGAGGAACATGGGTTCTGGGCACCCGGTCGAGAAGCACAAAGAACGTCTGCGTTTCCCTTTCTTTTCACCTTCTACCTTTTAATTCTCCATCTCACTCGCTCACTCGACTGCCTACTGCCGTCTCATTGGCCAATAGGCAAGCGGCTACAATCACTGGCTGGCTTTAAAATCAGCTATTTGAAACCATAGCAACAGGGGCCCGGCCAATGGGGCGAGAGCTATGCAGATCTGACACATGACATGAAACGTTACTCTGACACATTAGGCAGCATAAGCTGGGCAGAGTAAAAGCCTCGTATCAAGACAAGGACATTAAGCTATAGGAGATGCTCTTTCTAACCCAAGCTCCTGACATCCTGTAGTCATTATGAAGATCCCATGGCACTTCCTGCAACGAGGAGAGAGTGCCCTGAGGTCCTGGTGATATAGGGTCACAGACACACTCAGAACAGAACAAAATACAGTATATACAGTGGGCTTCAGAATTATTGCCACCCTGGCTGTGTATACTAAACAACATGGATAGTAATCTATATTTTATGTTCAAACATGGGAAAACTGTAGACTTTTATTTAGATACATTTACTCTCATGTGTCAATGTTTTTTATTTAGTAATCTCATTTTTTTCTGAAAACCACAGGTACCAAAATTATTGGCACCCCTAACAATTATTGTAAATGAACCCAAACAGTGAAATTGGCGATACAATTTTTTATTTAGTTTACAGTCTACAGGGACTACAGTGGCTTCAGTATTTAGACCCCTTCACCTTTTTCACACTTTAGTGTGTTGTGTTGTTAATTGAATAAAATTGCCATTTTTGCCAATCAATCTACACTTAATAACCCATAATGACAAAATGAATGTCTTTAAACTTTTTTGCAAATGTATTAAAAATCAAAAACTGAAATCTCTCATTTACATAAGTATTCAGACCCTTTGCTGTGGCACAAATTGTGGTCAGGTGCATCCTGTTTGCTATAATTATCGTTAAGAAGTCCACCTGTGGCAAACTGAATTGGTTGGACATAGTTTGGACACACCCGTGTATATAAGGTCCCACAATTCACAACGGCATGTCAGGACAAAAACCAAGGCATAAAGTCCAAGCGCAGACTTAAACCCCATAGAACATGGAGAGACCTGAAGATGGCAGTTCAGTCACTTCCAATCCAATCTGACGGAGCTTGAGAGAATCTGCCAGGAAGAATGGGATAAACTGCCCAAATCCAGGTGTGTAAAGCTTACAGAGATTTACCCAAGAAGACTCAAAGCTGTAACTACTGCCAAAGGGGCTTCTGCAGAGTATTGAATTAGGGGTCTGAATACTTACATAAATGAGAGATTTTTGCTTTCGAGTTTTAATACATTTGCAAAAATTGTGGTCATTATGGGTCATAGTGTACATTGATGGCCAAAAATGGCAATTTTTCCCATTTATAATAAAACCTACAACACAATAAAAAGGTGAAGGGGTCTGAATACTTCCTGAAGCCACTGTATAGTGTGTCATTCCATTACTTCCGGTTTCACTAGGGTATAAAAAATGAGGTAACAAGCAAGAAAAATCCCTTTGTCAACCATCAGCATGGGAAAAGCCAAAGAACTATCAATTCAGAAGACACAGATGGTAATTGGCCATAACAAGACTGGTAATGGGTACAAACAAATGCATAAATGTTAAAAATACCCCTTAGCACTGTAAAGGCAATAATAGAAATGTGTAAAACATATGGAATGTGCATATTATGCCCATGGGCGAGTCTCAAACAGAACCATAAAATGGCATCTTCATACCAACAAACTCTTTATAAGGCTGGCATGAAGCACAATAATCCAAACATTCATTAACATATAACGAATGTCACAAGGGTTATGGTGCCCTGAAATGTATATAAAAAGTGCTGTAATGTCTACATGGTGAATCCAGAGCGGCAAAACATGTGGGTGAATTATTTGATTACAAATCAAAAATTGTAGAGCCAAATCAAGAAAAGATGTGCTGTGTTTTTTGTTTTCGATTTTGCAGCAAATCAGCTCCCGTCCGCAAGAGGGCGCCATCGCCCTGCAGTGGACGGAGTCTAATTGTTTTACGCCTCCATACTGAAGTCCTACGATTTTCTTGCTTAATTAACCCCATTCGAGTGAGTGGCAACATCTGCGGACGAAACAAGCTACGTGTAAAATGTCTGAGGTTTTGTTAGAAATAGGAGTTTGCTCTTTAAAGCTGTCCTTTGTAGAATAGTACAGGCTCCACGTTCAGATCAACACAAAATGGTGTTATTTACAATGCAATAAACACGCAGTTTCGTATACAGTTGGATGTGAATATGTTGTTAATACGTGTGGTGCATTATGTAGCAGGGGTAGCCTATACAGTGCGGTGTTCCTGAACGCTGTTTGCATTGGTTTTACATTCTGTCTCGCATAACGGCGGGGACACGTCGGGACACGACAGGACACGCAGTACCACAGACCACGTGCGCAGCCCGCTGTGTCTCGTTTCGTTTTGATGATCCCGTCTCTATCGGCTGGCGTATTGCAGCCTAATCTATAAGCGCTCCGCTTTCCCTCCCCACCCCGATGAGAGGGTAGCCTGCATTAGCTGCCATGCGTCAGAATGCGTCGCAACGTGCAAGGGGTTTCTGAGGACACACACTCAGACATGGGTAATGCCCACCAGCCAAACCCGAGACAGGCCTTTGTCTACTCCTGTGCTGACATGGTTGTTTTTGTTTTTCAAGACAACCTCATAAAATAAATGTAGATCGGCTAGTGTTAGCGACAACAGCTAAATGTAATCACGTTCAAATTAACCAAAACCAGCTGTTGTCTAGCCTACTTTTCTTTCTTATGTCCAATAACATATATTGAAGAAATTCCGTTTTTGTTTATGAACTCCAAAATACTGAAGCCTCAGATATAACGGAATTTTCCTATGCTAATGTTGTTATCGCGACGAAAATCATGTGTCCGAGGATGTTTATAGTAGTTCGGCAGGCTACCTGTAGTAGCCTCGTTTTGCCGTGAGCTTGACAGACGGAGAGGAAAACAAATAGAAATGGGAGGGCGGTGACATTCGGCCAATAGCAGCAAACGGCCTAGTCAATGAATCTGGGCTGTGAGAGCGTGAATGTAGAGGAGCGAGGGAGGGCCAAGCTGGGCTGCATCCATCACCGCGCTGCGTCAACTGCAACAGCGCCAGATCGCCGCACGGAGGCGCCATTACACCAGCCCTCCACAGCCAGGCTGTCACTGTGTGACCCGGCAGGGAGGAGGGTACTAGGCGGAAAACGATGAGAGGAGGAGCCGGGGACAGACGAAAGCAGCTGGAAAGGAAGAAAGAAGGAGAAGGTGATCGAGAGTGATCATTGGTCTGCCTCTTCCAGTGCCACAATAACATGTCCAAATCGGAAGCCCCCAGGACACAAAGGCAACGACGGTAAAACCAAAACAATATTTCTGTAAATAGCACAGTCCTTGCGACCAGAAAGGAACGGATTGGCCTACGGACATAGCGATGAGCACCTTGCTCTAAAAGAAAGAACCAAACACAATACAAGAGGAAAGAAAAGGTAAGGACGGGCTTCCACGGATTAAGCCGCTAGCTCGCTACTACACAACAGCGAGCGGTCCAGACACCCATTTGCCGCGGCTGCACTTATATAACAGCAGGCTGGTTTCTGCATGGTATGCTCACAACCGGGGCGCTGCGGCCACTGTTGTGCTCGAAAGCTCCAGTGCATGAACCGGGGGGACTCTGACATTTGTTGTCGGTGTCACGGATGTAGCCAATTAGCCACCTAAGCTAACTTGCCCGGACTTGCAGGCGGACTTTGCCTGCTACGCGTTTTAGGCCGGTGTTTTGGGTCAGACTCCCCCCCGTCCCACCCACGACTTCAGTGTAATCACATGGGGCCGCGCTAGCACCAACACGGAGCAACACACGGGCGGTTTGTGCGATAGTTGTGAATGCTGTCGTTCACACGCAGTGTGCAGGCTCGCCAAGTGTCTGGTCTTTGAAGAGAAAATTAAATTAAGAATATGCCCTTGTGCAAAACCGTTATTAACGACGAACTGTTCTAGAAATACGACGGGCTGCTTTTGTGAGAGTAGGGTCCGGAGCAGCAGTGTGTCTGGGTATTGGTCGGCGTGCAGCGAAGTGGGGCTAAGTGAACGCTGTTGTCCGCAATAATGCCTCTCTCCCCCGACACCTTACTTTCAGCCAGAACACGTCAATGGCAGCATGCGGCTCTAACCCCGGCGACCTCACGTAAAGTGTCATCTTAAAAATATTAATTGTTTGTTTGCGGTGTAGGCTGTGGTGTCCAGAATCAGTTATAACATAATCCCAATATCATAAATAATCAAATAATAATTTTCTGCACTGAGCAAATTAATGCAGTTTTCTTGATTCACTTTACTCTGCGTCACAACCATCACACTGTTTTCAAGGCGCCATTTGTTTAAATATTCTTCATAGCCTTTTTATATAACATTTTACCTGGCAAAAGTATGAGACTCTTTAAAAAAAATATTTTGTGATGCAGCAACTTCCCTCCTGCCAGATCCGCTCAAAATGTTCTGCATTTTATCGACCCTGAAATCCCATCTAAGTGGGGATAATTGCTTTCGTAAACACGTTCTTGTGAAATGATTTGACCGTGTATTGAGTTGTTTTTCTGTGAGTTTTTCCCCGTTTCTTTGTCTCTCCTGTCCGGGCTGCTTAGAGCAGGATCTGGGCTCATGTGTAGCCGAGTGACTGCCGCCCGCAGTGGATGCCGAACAGTCTCTGGTCCCCACGGAATGAGCTACAGACCCCATTCTCCTCTGGGGCTGTCGGGGCTGTGTAACAGACTTTCTATTGTAATTACAAATCATTTTCACCAAAAGCCTATATCCACTTAGCACGTCAAAACCTAATGAAAGTTGCCAGATCATAACCGTTACAGTACACAACATGCCGTTGATTTGCCCTCATGGTGGCGCTGTAGGAGCGGTGTTTTGCTGTTTTTTTTTTTTGAGCCATAAAAAGTCATGTCCAAACAAGACTCCCAATGTCATGATCATATGCTAAGACGCATGGCTGCTACAAGCCGATTAATCTAGACCATTTTTGGCAGCGTGAACCACGAAACTTCTTGACAGGGACCGATATTCTACCCTAATTACTTGTTTAGGAGGTACTGATAGCCAGCGCGTGCACTTAATAGTTATCACATTAATCGGTGCTCGCTGCTCCAACTCGCATGATTGGCGGTTCTGTACTGAAGAAAGGAGTTTAAATGTCGCTTCTGTCCGTTGATTTTAACCCATTGCATTCGAATATACTAGAAGTACTGCTTAGTATTGTGTACCAGCCCTCCTTTTGGACTGTAGCTTAATGTTGAGTAATCCCTGTTCCGATCGCTTGAATGAGGCCTCTTGTGTGGACGTGGTTTTGTTCTGCGGTTTCGCCGAACCTGTAGCGATGTGCACTGTCGCATGAGGAGCGCGAGCCAGGCGTGTATCCGGAGCGTCGCTGTCGTACAGCTGCAGGTCGTAGACCGCTGGCACGGGCTGCCTAATTTATGCGTGCAAGGTGCGCGTGGGCAATTTCGCCCCAGTCAAACCCCTTGACACCTGTGCTCTCAGCTGTGGGTGATTTGCGTTTCCCAGGGGAGTCATTTAAATGTGACACGACAGGACTGACATTTTGACACAACGACTGTTCATGCTGCACTTGGCAGGAGGAAGGGGCACGCATACTGTTTAAGAACCAAGAATGACTCTTGGTCACCCGTTCCTGTTTCTTGTGATTGAGGTTTGTGGGGGAAAAAATAAATAAATTCTTGAACAAATATTTAGCATGATTTGCAATATGGCGTGTGCTGCAGTCATATGTTATTAATTGGAAATGCAGGAGGCAAAATATACATTTATGAAAAGTCATTCATGGATATTTTCTGACTTTACTTTCAAAGCATTCTGGAATCAAACCAGGTCATTTTTACTTTGGCTTGAAAAATAAAATTGTAGTCTGTATATTTTGATGTTTCAAGACTAACAGTCAATGACTTGTGTTTACAAAGACTTTTCTGTTTTTAAAATTCAATGTAGTCGCCCACTTTGTGTCTAGCTAAAGCCCATGAGGAATAATGAAAAGGGAGATCATTTTTTATTTTTTTAAATCCATATTTTTATCAATTGCATTTCTTCTTCCACAAACTCGGAGTAAAAAGTTTGCCCTGTGACCTTTACCCTCTGGCATGTATGCATGTGCTCTTGTATCTGTTTCCTGTGTGGATAGATCGAGTGGTAGTTGGTAACCAGCACCATCAAAACATGACAATTAGCAACATTCCCTATGACCTCTGCATGACCTCATATTCCTGGAAAGGGCAGAGAACCCAGTTCCAGGCCCCCAGGCTGAGACAGTGACACACTGAGAGAGAGAGACTCACTGAGAGAGAGAGAGACCCACTGAGAGAGAGAGAGAGAGAGAGAGAGAGACACTGAGAGAGACAGAGAGAGAGAGACACAGAGAGAGAGAGACACTGAGTGAGACAGAGAGAGAGACACTGAGTGAGACACTGAGTGAGACAGAGAGAGAGAGAGAGAGACACACTGAGAGACACTGAGTGAGACACTGAGAGAGAGACTGAGTGAGAGACACACTGAGACACTGAGAGAGAGAGACAGAGAGAGACTGAGAGAGAGACTGAATGAGACACTGAGTGAGAGAGACTGAGAGACTGAGAGAGAGACACTGCGTGAGACACTGAGTGAGAGAGACACTGAGTGAGAGACTGAGTGAGAGACACTGAGTGAGAGACTGACACACTGAGACATTGAGAGACACTGAGACACTGAGTGAGACACTGAGTGAGAGACACACTGAGACAGTGACGCACTGAGAGTGTGATGCACTGAGAGACACACTGAGAGAGTGAGACACAGAGAGTGAGACACACTGAGAGAGTGAGACACAGAGAGAGACAGAGTGAGACACAGAGCGAGACAGTGAGACACACCGAGAGAGTGAGACACACTGAGAGTGAGACAGAGTGAGACACTGAGACAGTGACACTGAGAGTGAGACACAGAGTGAGAGTGAGACACACTGAGAGTGAGACAGAGTGAGACAGAGTGAGACACAGTCACTGGATGGAACTAAGAAGCTCCACTGAGTAAACAGCATGGTGAAATCCCCCCGCCCCCACCCCCGCCCCCGCTGCCTGTGATGCGCTGTGTCCTGCCAGATGGGGGGGGAGGAGGAGGAGGACACTGGTGTCTTTGAGGATGTGTGACACAGACTGGGCTCTGTTACCCACCCCCCAGGCAAGAAAGGTAAATGCTGCCCTCTGATTGGCTCCTCTGTGGTGACCAGTGAACAGCAAGAACAGCCCCAGTAAGACACACGCATGGGCGGGATGGAGAGGGGGGGGGGGGGGGCACTGCATGGGGTCTGGCAAATCAAGCCAAATATGAAAAAGTGGAATATCTGCACACAGCGATTTATGGAGAAAACCTTGTCCTGATAAGCAAGGATGAAAGTCTTCCATTTTCAGTACTGTGGCTTAAAAATCGACGAAACACCTTGTAGGTATTGTGTTATTTTTAGCAGTGGAAAAAGAGCAGTTGATTGAAAGAGATCTAGCTCCTCTGCCTTCAGCAGTAAATACTGGGTAAGCAGTGTCTGCTGTAGACGGCTCATTGTGTTGTGTTCGTCTGCCTCTGCTGCACGTGCTGCTAATGACAGCAGATTATCCCTAATAAACACGCCCCCAGGTCCTTTACTGAACCATGTTAATATGGGCAAAGCCCCTTCTGCGTCTCGTAGGAATCTAGTGTGTGTGTGTGTGTGTGTGTGCGTGTTTGTTTGTGTGTCCGTGGGCAGCGTGCTTTGTGTGTGCATGCTCTGTGTGTGTGTGTGTGTGTGTGTCTGTGGGCGAGGGGGTGGGGCTTGAGAAGGGGCGGAGCTTGTGGCCGATGACAGCGTGCTGACGGACAGCTCGGTTGCGGCCACGGCGCTGTGCTATAATTAGAGTGCGCTGGAGTTGTTTACTACCCAGCATCCCCTGGGGCGACAGGCAACACCAGCAGAGGTGGACAAACATTCCAGACACCAGCGGCACGGAACAAAGAGCAGTGCCCACAAACCAGGGGCCGTACCCCCAAACCAGCCCGTGTCCGAACCGTGTTTCACCCGTTAACCTTTTAAACGGAGTGTGCGCCTGCGCCTGTGCCCATGTCACCCTCTCTGTGTGTCGTCACTTGTTTGTTATTTGCGTGTTTGTAGCATGTAGACTGATCCTGGGTCACTCCTGACGTCATGGCGCTTGTTGTTAGCTGGAACGACCTGTTGTTCCCTCTCTGACCTGTTGTTCCCTCTCTGATCCATGAGCCTCACTGTGGCCGAATCGTCGTGGTTACGGGGTGTTTTGGTAATCGGTGTGCGCCTTAATATTCGTTCCTTGTTCCAATGTTCAAGGGGTTCAGAGATAAAAGCCGTGAACAGCCAAAAAACATTTTACCCCCACGACACTGTGTGAAAACGCCCACTGTTAATGTCTTCGCTTTTAGAACAGTGACTTTAAAGGTCCCATTCGTGTATTTTCCAGTGTTTTATTTTAAGTCCCGATATCCATGAAAAGATGTTTGTGTGGTTTTAAGTATCAAAAACAATCTCGATCCAGTTTTAAAAATTCCATTCTCCAGTGTCTTTCATGAGCTCTACCAAGAACAATCTGTTTGTGACAGTGTCTTTAAGGCCCATTCACATCAACAAACCTCTGTTTTGATTGGCTGGCTAGCTCTAACTAACTGGGGTTGAAGGGAAGGGCAATAGAACCAGGCGAAGGTGAAAACAGTCACACACCTGTCAAGGAAAAAAAAAAAAAAAAAGAGTCTGTTACTGTTCTGAGTAGGGACCCAGCATACATCAAGCTAGCTGTAATTGCTATATAATAATGTCAGCAAATTACTTTGAATCATTGTTTCCTAAAGACCAACAAAGGTATGTTGGCAAAATTATACAATTACATTGTGGACGAATGCTCCAATTGTATCATCCCCTGACACGTTATCTCTCATTCAGTCCCCCAGTCAGCTACATTACGCTCCATGACCACGAATAGTTCACCAACCATCACCGGTTTTACAACATTTTTCAGAACATTTCTTCCCTCGGTTTTAGAACATTTTTTGAAGAGAGTCTTCGCTTTGTGTACCGTCCAGTTTTAGGACGTCTGCTCTCGTCGGCTAGCTTTTCTGAAACGGACCGTATCGAGTCTCGCCTGAAGTCGGCTGTTTGATGTAGACTGGGCTTAACAATGTCATTTTGTCAGTAACTTGGTGGTACTCTGACAGCTATGCATGCAGCAAGTGAAACCCATGCTCGCTATCTCAGCTAAAAACGATTTTGCCTACTTGCTGCATTTAGAAGAAAAAAAAAAAGAAGGAAAATATTGCAATTCGACTAAATAAAAGGACTAACATTAAAACTACGAATTACTGCAAACAAACTACTAAAATGCCAAATATAGACCTGAAGAAAGCTCTATATTTGATTTTTATCGAATTAAGTAGAAAATGGAACTGGAATGGAACAAGGAAAGACTAAAAAGGATTTATTGTGAAGCTGATATAAAGAGGAAAAGAACTGTCCAGATTGTCACGACTCAACTGCAGGTGTTTTGAAATGAGCAGGATAATTTGAGCAGTCGTATTAGTTTGAATGTATAATACATACCCGTCAATCAAGAAGAGGGTGGCGGTGCCTGGATGTTTATTTGTTTTTTTGCTTCTTTTTGCTTCTTTTTAAAATTTTTTACTATCGAACTAATGTGATGTATCAAATGATAGAGACAGGATACTGGGCTTTAGAATGTTATTGTGTGTTCTTTGTCCCTTTAAGAAAATATATTTTGTGAAAAAGGTGCCATCATAATGATGTTTCTCCCGCCCCCCCCCAGCTCTGAGGATGAGTGGAGGACGGCGGAAGAGAGCTGATGAAGATAACGGCTGGGGAGACAGGGTGAGGCCCCGCCCTCTCACACGCATCACTTCCTCCAGGCCCGCCCCCTCACACGCATCACTTCCTGCAGGCCCAGGCCCACCCCTCTCACACGCATCACTTCCTCCAGGCCCGCCCCCTCACACGCATCACTTCCTGCAGGCACAGGCCCGCCCCTCTCACACGCATCACTTCCTGCAGCCACATGAGGCAGGGGATTGTGGGATTGTCTCAAGGTGTCCCGCTCTCATGGTTTCTCTCTACTCTCTTTTTCACTCCATCATCCCTTCTCCTCTCCTCTCTCTCTCTCTCTCATGTGTTCTCCTCTGTGCATGTCCACTGTACTCACCCTGTACACCACTCCCTGGAGTCCTTTTTTTTTCCTGTGTTCCCTCTCTCCAAGCTCAACTATGCTCTCTCTCTCTCTCTCTCTCTGACCCTCCCCCCCCATTTACAGTAAGTATTAGCAGTGTTTTGTGTTTGCATATGTAGGTTGTTTGGTAGTCCTGAGGGCATACAAAGTCAGGCCATCTGTTCTGCTGTGCTACGTCCCTGCGCCACGCTCCTCAATCACTTCGCTGTTCTGCTGATTGCCTGAAACTTTCGGGGGCCATTTTGACTCGTTGGCACATCATCCACCGTCCTTAAAGTTTCTCTGACTACAATTCCTCGTTTTTGAGAGAAGCGAGGCTTCAGGATTGGTGGGGTTGCCGTGCTCCTCCAGTCCAATAGCTCCTCCTGTTCTGACCAATTGAAACGCTGCTCCTGCCTCCTGGAGTTTGTTGATTGGTTCAAATCAGTGAGCCGCTGAAAGCACACAATGGTGTTCTGACGACCACCTTCAGCCTACCAGCCCTGACACCTCGACTAATCCCAGACTAATCAACCTCCCTTCCTCCCCACCTTCTTTCATCCCTCCCCCATTCCCTCCCTCCCTCTCCTCTCTCTTCGCTCTCCTCCCTCTATCCTTCTTTCCCTCTCTCTTTCTTCCCTCGCTCCCCTCTCCCCCTCCCTTCCTTTTCTTTTTTCCCTCTCTTCTCTCTCTCCCTCCCTTCCTTTTCTTTTTTCCCTCTCTTCCCTCTCTCCCTCCCCTCTCCCTCTCTCTTCCCCCTCCCTTCCCTCTCTCTATCCCTCCCTCTCTTTCCCTCTCTCCCCCCTTGTTTTGTGTGTTTGGACCTCAGACCTGTGGTACTCTTGTCATATTTGCATGATGATCAGGGACATCAGTTAGGTTGTGTGTGTGTGTGTGTGTGTGTGTGTGTGTTGGTGTCGGTGTTTGGGGTCTTGTTTTGAGACCGTGAGACGTGATTCAGAGTGAGTGTTTTCTCAGCCAGTGTCAGCGAGACATTTTTTCAGTCTGTCTCTAAGCAGCAGCTGATGCGGAAGCAGAAAAAATTATTATTATTTTTTCTGGGCCTGAGTGATTTTTTTCCTGCAAGGCGGCTCTTGATTACTTTAGCGGTAAGGATGTATTTTTCCCTGCTGGTCCTGTTCTTCCAGCACATGCATGAGGGAAATATGCACACACCACATACACACTCACACCCTTACCCACACACACAGCACACACACTCACACCCTTACCCACACACACCACACACACACACACACACACACACACACACATGCTCTCACACACACAAATAATCCTGTTAGGTCACGGTAGTGTAAGTGTAACTTGTTGATGCTGTAGTGTTGGTGTGCCTGTAGCGTAGTGGTACATGACTGGGACCCGGTACATGACTGGGACCCGCAACATGGTGGTTCGATCCCCGGTGTAGCCACAATAAGACCCACACAGCCATTGGGCCCTTGAGCAAGGCCCTTAACTCTGCATTGCTCCAGGGGAGGATTGTCTCCTGCTTAGTCTAATCAACTGTATGTTGCTCTGGATAAGAACGTCTGCCAAATGCCATTAATGTAATGTAATGTACTATCATCCCTTTCTGGACACAATGTTATTACAAGATTGAAAAAGTATTTGCCCCCTTCCTGATTTCCTCCATTATTGCATCTTTTTCACACTGAATGGTTTCATGTCTGGAGGCGACATGGCTCAGGCAGTAAGAGCAGTCGTCTGGCAGTCGGAGGGTTGCCGGTTCGATCCCCCACCTGGGCTGTGTTGAAGTGTGCCTGAGCAAGACACCTAAACCCCAAATGCTCCTGATGAGCTGGTCGGCGCCTTGCATGGCAGCCAAACGCCGTTGGTGTGTGAGTGTGTGTATGAATGGGTGAATGAGAAGCATCAATTGTACAGCGTTTTGGATAAAGGCGCTATATAAATGCCAACCATTTACCATTTACCATGTCTCTCGACAAATTGTCATATTTGACGAAGGGGGAACCTGAGTAAACAGAAAAAAAATTTTTTTTAAATTCATTTAGTGAAGTTATTATATTACACTTTGTCTAAATATCTGAAACCATGCTGTGAAAAATACAAAGAGAAAATCAGGAAGGGCCCATATACTTTTTCACTGCACAGTTTGTGTTTATCACGTGCATGTTACTTAACAGCTGGCTAAATACGTTATTATGGCATTGCATGCGAGGTCGTTAGCTATCATCACAAGCTAGGCAATCTCTTAGCATCAACATTAGATAAATACGAACATTTATGAATAGAGTTGAGTTGAATGTGGCCTCATCATCTCGCAAGCTAGCTACATTTGGGTAAGTTAGGCTAGCTAAGTTTCGCTAGTTACAAAGGCTAAATCACAACTCTCTACCAACCTTTTTAATATCCTAACTGACATTCTAGCCAACATACGACAACGTTTTATCCCAAATTTACACCGAATTAACGATACTGCATATAAGTACAACACGCCATAATCGCTTCGGTAGTTTTCTAAGTGTATCCATCTAACGAGCTAGCAAGCTATTTTTTCCGGAAAAAAACCTAACGTTATGAGGAACAACGCCAGCTCTCTCTGGGTGCAGACACACGTTAGAAGTCCGATAAAGATAAATTTAGTGGGATTTTTCTTCTGATTTGAGGCCCAACTGTACTTGGAAGTGGATGTTTGGCATAATTGTCCTATTACATTTACCTACATTTAAGCATTTAGCAGATGCTCGTATCCGGAGCAACAGATTACATTTCATACAGTCAATTTAAACAGCTGGATAATTTACTGACGCAATACAGGTCGAGTGGCTTTGCTCAAGGCATGAATTCAAGTGTGAAAGGAAACCTTAAAAGTGTGTGTGTGTGTGTGTGTGTGTGTGTGTGTGTGAGAGAGAGAGAGAGAGAGAGAGAATATTCATGGGTGTGTGTTTGTGTGTGCACAAACAGAAAGATCCGCTTCTGTTTCATCAGAACCTTTAAACTAAAATGATTCATGTACAATGACATTATACTGATTTGTGTGTGGACTGTGGATGGGCAGTTGAGTGTGTTGTGCGTGTGTATCACGTATGTTGTGCGTGTGTATCACTGCGAGTGTCTGTGTGCTGCATATGCGTGTGTACTGCTTCATGTATGTGTGGTGTGTGTATGTGTGCATTGTGTGTGTACGTGTGTGTGTGTATGTGTGGTGTGTGTACGTGTGCGCATTGTGTGTGTACGTGTGCGCATTGTGTGTACGTGTGTGTACATGTGTGTGTGGTGTGTGTATGTCTGCGCGTTGTGTGTGTACGTGTGTGTGTATGTGTGGTGTGTGTACGTCTGCGCGTTGTGTGTGTACGTGTGCGCATTGTGTGTGTACGTGTGCGCATTGTGTGTACGTGTGTGTACATGTGTGTGTGGTGTGTGTATGTGTGGTGTGCGTACGTCTGCGCGTTGTGTGTGTACGTGTGTGTGTATGTGTGGTGTGTGTACGTCTGCGCGTTGTGTGTGTACGTGTGTGTGTGTATGTGTGGTGTGTGTGTGTGTGTGTGTGTGTGTGTGTGTGTGTACGTGTGCGCATTGTGTGTGTACGTGTGCGCATTGTGTGTGTACGTGTGCGCATTGTGTGTACGTGTGTGTACATGTGTGTGTGGTGTGTGTATGTGTGGTGTGTGTACGTCTGCGCGTTGTGTGTGTACGTGTGTGTGTATGTGTGGTGTGTGTACGTCTGCGCGTTGTGTGTGTACGTGTGTGTGTGTATGTGTGTGTGTGTGTGTGTGTGTGTGTGTGTGTGTGTGTGTGTACGTGTACGTGTGTGTGTATGTGTATGTGTGGTGTGTGTACGTGTGCGCGTTGTGTGTGTACGTTTGCGCATGCCTATGTGTATTTTCTCCTGCAGTCAGAATATCCCTAGCAGTCCCAGGGTTCTCTTGGTTACCATGGCACCAGGCAGCTGCTGGCAGGAGCCTCTCTCTGGCTCCATGTGTCAGTGTTCCACACATCTAATCACGTCCAAAGTCTTTGTCTCGTTTTTTCCTCCCAGAGAGTCAGGGAAATTGATGTTTTGTAAGACGGCTGCAGCCCACATTTGCCCCCGTGTGGTTCTTGTTTTTTTTCTACGTCTAGGGGGGCTATATGGCTGCCAAGGTTTTCAAGCTGGATGAGCAGTTCCGGCAAGACGCCCCTCGGGAGAAACAGAAGGAGGGCACCAGCTCTGAAATATTCCGCGGCGTGGCCATCTACGTCAACGGCTACACAGGTGAGCGGGGTCACGCCCACCGAGCCCTGCACTGCATTCTGGGAGCCGGAGCTGGGCCTGTCCCAGTACCCACGCCCCGAGTGCGCGTGCGTGCGCGAGGATCTCATCCTCGCGTGATTGGCTGGTGCGGGATAAGACGCAGGTCATCCCGAATAGCGCTGGGTTAAGATCAGGGAGAGAGGGAGAGCGAGCAGCCGAGTAGTTGCTGGAATAACAATGCTCATTGTTGTCTTCCGTTTCAGACTAGAGTGTTCCTAGAAGTGCAGCACGTGTATATCATGACGCATTCTGTTCTGAAGTTCATTGAGAAAGACAGAGAGTGCTTTTTTTTTTTTTGTGGTGGGCTTTGCGCTTCAGATGCTTCACATTATTGTCAAAACAGTTTTAGTTGGGGGAGCAGCCGGTCTGCCCTCCTTTGATGTTTTATTTGGCTGTATTCAGACGTAGGGAGAGCAGAGAGGCTAACACACAGAACAGGTCGCAGCTCGGGAAGTACTGCGGCCGGGTTCGAACATGCAACCGCGCAGAGAGTTCTGTGTGTCTGTGGTGGGGGGGGGGGGGTCTGTGTGATTGGGCGGGGAGGCTGTGGGTGCTCTGTGATTGGGCGGGAGGCTGTGGGGGCTGTGTGATTGGGCGGGGAGGCTGTGGGTGCTCTGTGATTGGGCGGGGAGGCTGTGGGTGCTCTGTGATTGGGCGGGGAGGCTGTGGGTGCTCTGTGATTGGGCGGGGAGGCTGTGGGTGCTCTGTGATTGGGCGGGGAGGCTGTGGGTGCTCTGTGATTGGGCGGGAGGCTGTGGGGGCTCTGTGATTGGGCGGGGAAGCTGTGGGGGCTCTGTGATTGGGCGGGGAGGCTGTGGGTGCTCTGTGATTGGGCGGGGAGGCTGTGGGTGCTGTGTGATTGGGCGGGGAGGCTGTGGGTGCTCTGTGATTGGGCGGGAGGCTGTGGGTGCTCTGTGATTGGGCGGGGAGGCTGTGGGTGCTCTGTGATTGGGCGGGAGGCTGTGGGTGCTCTGTGATTGGGCGGGGAGGCTGTGGGTGCTCTGTGATTGGGCGGGGAGGCTGTGGGTGCTCTGTGATTGGATGTCCTGTGAGTCTCCTGGCACACGCTCCGTCTGCGCAGACCCCACATCGGACGAGCTGCGCAGACTGATGATGCTGCACGGCGGCCAGTACCACGCCTACTACTCCCGCTCCAAGACCACCCACATCATCGCCAACAACCTGCCCAACTGCAAGATCCAGGAGCTGCGGAGTGAGAAGGTGGTGCGGCCTGAGTGGATCACCGACAGGTACGCGTGTGAGTGTGAGCTGAGTGGATCACCGACAGGTACGCGTGTGAGTGTGAGCTGAGTGGATCACTGACAGGTTCACGTGTGAGTGTGAGCTGAGTGGATCACCGACAGGACCATGTGAGTGGATCACCAACAGGTACCTGTGTGAGTGTGAGCTGAGTGGATCACCGACAGGTCCGTGTGTGAGTGGATCACCGACAGGTCCGTGTGTGAGTGGATCACCGACAGGTCTGTGTGTGAGTGGATCACCGGCCGGTACGTGTGTGAGTGTGAGCTGAGTGGATCACTGACAGGTTCACGTGTGAGTGTGAGCTGAGTGGATCACCCACAGGTTCACGTGTGAGTGTGAGCTGAGTGGATCACCCACAGGACCATGTGAGTGGATCACCAACAGGTACCTGTGTGAGTGTGAGCTGAGTGGATCACCGACAGGTCCGTGTGTGAGTGGATCACCGGCAGGTACCTGTGTGAGTGTGAGCTGAGTGGATCACCGACAGGACCATGTGAGTGGATCACCAACAGGTACCTGTGTGAGTGTGAGCTGAGTGGATCACCAGCAGGTACGTGTGTAGGTGTGAGCTGAGTGGATCACCGACAGGTCCGTGTGTGAGTGGATCACCGGCAGGTACCTGTGTGAGTGTGAGCTGAGTGGATCACCGGCAGGTACGTGTGTGAGTGTGAGCTGAGTGGATCACCGACAGGTCCGTGTGTGAGTGGATCACCGACAGGTCCGTGTGAGTGGATCACCGGCCGGTACGTGTGTGAGTGTGAGCTGAGTGGATCACTGACAGGTTGGCGTGTGAGTGTGAGCTGAGTAGATCACCAACAGGTACCTGTGTGAGTGTGAGCTGAGTGGATCACCGGCAGGTACGTGTGTGAGTGTGAGCTGAGTGGATCACCGGCAGGTACGTGTGTGAGTGTGAGCTGAGTGGATCACCGACAGGTCCGTGTGTGAGTGGATCACCGACAGGTCCGTGTGAGTGGATCACCGGCCGGTGTGAGCTGAGTGGATCACCAACAGGACCGTGTGAGTGGATCACCAACAGGTACGTGTGTGAGTGTGAGCTGAGTGGATCACTGACAGGTTGGCGTGTGAGTGTGAGCTGAGTGGATCACCAACAGGTACACGTGTGAGTGTGAGCTGAGTGGATCACCGGCAGGTACGTGTGTGAGTGTGAGCTGAGTGGATCACCGACAGGTACGCGTGTGAGTGGATCACCAACAGGACCGTGTGAGTGGATCACCAACAGGTACGTGTGTGAGTGTGAGCTGAGTGGATCACCGACAGGTCCGTGTGTGAGTGGATCACCGGCAGGTACGTGTGTGAGTGTGAGCTGAGTGGATCACCGGCAGGTACGTGTGTGAGTGTGAGCTGAGTGGATCACCAACAGTTCCGTGTGTGAGTGTGAGCTGAGTGGATCACTGACAGGTCCGTGTGTGAGTGGATCACCCACAGGTTCACGTGTGAGTGTGAGCTGAGTGGATCACCGACAGGTCCGTGTGTGAGTGGATCACCCACAGGTTCTCGTGTGAGTGTGAGCTGAGTGGATCACCGATAGGTACGCGTGTATGTGCATGCTGCTTTCATACATCGACTCTCCACTTTAGGGGACCAAAAGTAATTGGACAGTTGGTTTCTCAGCTGTTTCTGATTAGTGCGGTGCATTTAATCACTTCCATCGTGCAGAAAGCTTTCAGTATCTTGTGTGTTTATAATGTGTGTGTGTGTGTGTGCGTGTATGGAGTGAGTGCGTGTGTGTGTGTGCGTGTGTGTGTGCGTGTGTGTAGTGACTGTGCTCTGTATTGCAGTGTGAAGGCGGGCCGGCTCCTCTCCTGCCTGCAGTACCAGCTGTACAGGCCCAGGGGCCTCTGCTTCCCCAGCACACGGGCCCCCCAGGAGCCTGGACCCAGCCACGCCCCCAACCATGCCTGCCCCACCCACCCAGAGCCGGACCACGCCCACCACGACGGGAGCCTCCGGCTGTGAGTGCGGGCTAGGGGTTGGGTTAGGGCTGGGATTGGTCAGATGTGTTAGGTTAGGGCTGGGATTGGTCAGATGCGTTGAGTTGGGGCTGGGATTGGTCAGATGTGTTTGGTTAGGGCTGGGATTGGTCAGATGCATTAGTTCAGGGCGAGGCTTGTATTATCACTGGAATAATGCTGAGGTTCTGTCCCACAGGAATGGGTCCGTGAGGAACTGTGTGGACTGGACAGGGGCCCCCAAAATGAACGGGGTACACGAGGGGGACAGAGAATACCCCGAAGAGCCCCTCACCAATGGCCACGCCCATCCTGCCAACGGTGCCTTAAAGCCCCTGGATCTGGCCCTTCGTCCTGCGCGAGACCCCCTGGCGAAGCCCCCGCCCCCTCCTTCAGACTGCCCCCAGACCCCTCCCTCACTGGACAGCAGACCGCGCCAGCCTCCCCCAAGCCCCGCCCCCCACAACAAACCCTGCTCCAGCTCGCCCGCCCTTCCTCCCACAGCCAATCAGAAGGCAGCCGCCGTCACCAGGCCCTGCCCACAAACCCCTCCCCGCCAATCGTTGGGCTCTGAGATGCCCCTCCCCCAGTGCAGCAGAGTCCGGCTGAACGGGGCTCACTACGCCTCTCCCGCCCCTCCGCCTAAAAGCCCCGCCCCCTCCACAAGCCCCGCCCCGGCG
>NC_083776.1:1152329-1212329 GCF_963514075.1 Conger conger
GGCCAAACACGTCCAGTGATGTGGCTTGAATCTCCAGCCTGTGATCAAAACTGTGAGGTTGTATTTCTTTGTCGAAATCGAAAAGCTCTTCTTCCAACTCGGCAAAGTCAGAGCTGTCCGTCATATCGCTCAGGCGAGCCAAGTTAGGTTACTTGATATTTGGTTTGCATCTGAAGCCTCTGTCGGTCTGTTTGTGAAGTTTTAGTCACTGACACCACTCTTTCCTTTTGATGATGGTCCTAACAGTTTATTTTGGTAGGCCTATTGTTTGGCCAATGTCTCTGACTGGTTTTGTCTTATTCCTCTGCCTGATAATGGCTTCCTTGACTGTCATTGGCACAAGTCTGGTCCTCATGTTCAAAAACACCTACAGCAGACGGCATTCAAAGCCTAGAATCAAGGCTAGATATCCCTTATACCTGCACTAAGGAAGCGATGGAATACACCTGACTAGTCACAAACAGCTGAGAAGCCAACTGTCCAACTAGTCCCCTAAAAAGGGTTGGACTATGTATAAAAAGGGATGTAATTCCCGATATACACTCAGTGAGCACTTTATTAGAAATACCTACTTATTCATGTGATTATCTAATCAGACAATCGTGTGGCAGCAGTGAAATGTGTATAATCATGCAGATACGAGTCAGGAGCTCCAGTTAATCAACCATCAGGATGGAGAAAAATCTCAACTTGGAATGATTGTTGGTGCTAGACAGGGTGGTTTGAGTATCTGAGAAACTGCTGATCTCCTGGAATTTACACACACAACCGTCTCTAAAGTTTGCAGAGGATGGTGCGCAAAACATCCAGTGAGCAGCAGTTCTAACAAATACATCTCATAAATGCCTAATAAAGTGCTCACTGAGTGTAGATGTAAATCCAAATTAAAGGTGACCGTCTGCACTTTAACCTCATTTAACCTTAATTTCAAATCCAATGTGCTGGAGTACAGAGCCAAAAGAACAGAAATCGTACCGCTGTCCAAATACTTACGTACTCCGCTCTACATTGATCGATTGGCGTATTGATACGTTCTGGGTCGGTGTGCCCCTGCACTGCCCCTGTGCCCCGGGCGGGGTGAGTAACCGGGCGGATGAGTAACCGGGCGAGTAACCGGGCGGGTAACCGGGCGGGGTGAGTAACCGGGCCCCTCTCTCAGGCAGGCGGGGGTGAGGAACGGCATGTTTTTCGGACAGGCCAAGCGGCTGTGCCCCGGCCTGCAGGCCGTGCCCTACGACTTCCAGGCCTACAAGGAGGTGGCGCTGGTCCTGTACGAAACGCTGGCCAGGTACTGCCTCTGCCTTCCTCCCTCTGCCCCCCTCTCTCTCCCCCCCTTCCTCTATCCCTCTCTCACCCCTCCTCTCTCCCCCCCCTTCCTATCTTCCTCTATTCCTCTCTCTCACCCCCCTTCCTCTATCCCTCTCTCACCCCTCCTCTCTCCCCCCCCTTCCTATCTTCCTCTATTCCTCTCTCTCACCCCCCTCCTCTATCCCTCTCTCACCCCCTTTCTCTCTCATCCTTCTTTCTCTCCCTGCCCCTTCTCTTCCCTCTCTCTAATGAACACTGTGTCACAGTTAGGGAGCGTCAGTAATTTATTGCACTATTACCCAGGTGTACACCTTATCACTGTGAGAGTTTGCATTCTGGAAAGTCCTGGAAGATATTTGGGGGGGGGGGGGGGGGGGGGGGAACAAAAACCCAAGCACCCCTTGAATTAAAAAAATAAAGACTTATTTTATTTGTGGGTTTTGTGCACCCATCTGCTAAATCTCACTAAGTCCCACAGTGTCAGCGTGCTGACGTTTTTAACACGCTCCCGGGCTTGTACCATTTGCCCACTGTCCGAGGCTATTGATGATGAGACCTCACTGCCAAGGACATCTGCAGGAATATGTTCTCACTTAGTGAAATCATGAATGTGCGCTCACTCAGTGGTGTCAGGAATGTGTTCTCACTCAGTGAAATCGTACACAACGCCTCTGCAGAAGCACTTGCACAACTCTGTCTTCAATGGAGACCCGCTTCACTGCACTTCCTGCTGGAAAACGATTCCTGAAAAGCCACGTTTATTACTGAAAGGTTTTGTGTAGAATGACATGGAAGCTGTCAGTGGCACAGAGGGAATGGGAATAGGAACTGTCTTGGTTCTGTTTGGACTCAATAGAGCTTGTATTGGTTCTGTTTGGACTCAATAGAGCTTGTATTGGTTCTGTTTGGACCCGATGGAGCTTGTATTGGTTCTGTTTGGACTCAATGGAGCTTTTATAGTTTCTGTTTGGACTTGATGGAGCTTGTACAGGTTCTGTTTGGACTTGATGATGGACCAAATGAATAATGGCGAGAAAGTCATGTTCTAACCAACGGTGAAAATAGATGTTTTTTTGAATAGTAAACAGTACTAACTGGCAAGAGTACAGTTGAAGTGTTTCACAGACTGGTTTCAAATCTGGTTGTGAATAAGTATGAACAGAGGGGGTGTAGAGGGATCTGAATAAGGATGAACGGAGGGTGTAGAGGGATCTGAATAAGGATGAACGGAGGGGGGTGTAGAGGGATCTGAATAAGGATGAACGGAGGGTGTAGAGGGATCTGAATAAGGATGAACGGAGGGTGTAGAGGGATCTGAATAAGGATGAACGGGGGGGGAGGGTAGAGGGATCTGAATAAGGATGAACGGGGGGGGGGGTAGAGGGATTTAGGAGAGGCTGTAACCCGTGTCCGTCCCTCAGCTACACGCACGAGATCGAGGCTCTGAGCTGTGACGAGGCCCTGGTGGACGCCAGCAGCCTGCTGGCCGAGCTGGGCGTGGCCCCTGACGAGCTGGCCAACGCCATCCGCAGCGACGTGAGGGAGAGGACGGGCTGCTCCGCCTCCATCGGCATGAGTGAGCCCCGCCCACCACCCCGAGCCCCGCCCACCACCCCGAGCCCCGCCCACCACCCCGAGCCCCGCCCACCACCCGAGTCCCGCCCACCACCCGAGTCCCGCCCACCACACCAAGCCCTGCCCACCACCCCGAGCCCTGCCCACCCCACCAAGTCAAGCCCCGCCCACTACCCCAAGCTCCGCCCACACACCAAGTCAAGTCCCGCCCACCACATCAACTCAAGTCCCGCCCACCACATCAACTCAAGTCCCGCCCACCACACCAAGTCAAGTCCCGCCCATACGCCAAGTCAAGTCCCGCCCACCACACCAAGTCAAGTCCCGCCCACCACACCAAGTCAAGTCCCGCCCACCACACCAAGTCAAGTCCCGCCCACCACACCAAGTCAAGTCCCGCCCACCACACCAAGTCCCGCCCACCACACCAAGTCAAGTCCCGCCCACCCCCACCAAGCCCCGCCCACCACACCAAGTCCCACCCACCAGGCGACACAGAGACCGATTCTTTACGCGAATAGTACCTCATCTGACCTGTTCTGCAGTTGTTTTAATGACCTTCGGAACTTTAACTTTGGATAAAAACATCTGCTAAGTAAATGCCATGTCATGAAAGTGTGAAACTGAACAACGCTTTCATTTCCTGTTTTGTCAAGGTTCAAATATTCTGCTGGCCAGAATGGCGACTCGCAAGGCAAAACCGAACGGACAGTGCTGTCTGAAGCCGGAGGAAGTGGACGACTTCATTAGAGACCAGCCCGTCACCAGCCTGCCAGGTGAGCCTGCTGCCCTCTGCTGGCCGCAGACAGGAACTGACACCCTGAGCGAGAGGAGAGGGTCATAGCAGGTCATTGTCTATGCAGTGGTTCTAACTGAGGGCTTGGAGACCCCTACTGGTGCTGGAAGGAACTGCAGGGGGAGCCTCAGAAAATCCAGACAACGCTGCGTTGCTGTGTGCTAATTCTGATTTTGATTAACCAGTCTATTATAAACGTAACTTATTGTTATTAGCATAAACTTATCGACTGGTGTGGATTGGGGACTGGTGTTTTGAGACGATGTATCAGATGTGTTGTGGGACCACTCTAGACTGACTGTGTATCTGAGTTAATATGGTTGTGTTCAGTGGTCAATAAGACGGTTGTGTTCAGCGGTCAGTAACTCAGTAACGTGGTTGTGTTCAGTGGTCAGTAACTGTTCTTTTCAGCGGTTATGTTGCACGCAGAGTAACCCTGTTGTGTTCAGCGGTCAGTAACTCTGTTGTGTTCAGCGGTTATGTTGCACGCAGAGTAACCCTGTTGTGTTCAGCGGTTATGTTGCACGCAGAGTAACTGTGTTGTGTTCAGCGGTCAGTAACTCTGTTGTGTTCAGCGGTTATGTTGCACGCAGAGTAACTGTGTTGTGTTCAGCGGTCAGTAACTTGTTGTGTTCAGCGGTTATGTTGCACGCAGAGTAACTGTGTTGTGTTCAGCGGTCAGTAACTCTGTTGTGTTCAGCGGTTATGTTGCACGCAGAGTAACCCTGTTGTGTTCAGCGGTCAGTAACTCTGTTGTGTTCAGCGGTTATGTTGCACGCAGAGTAACTGTGTTGTGTTCAGCGGTCAGTAACTCTGTTGTGTTCAGCGGTTATGTTGCACGCAGAGTAACCCTGTTGTGTTCAGCGGTCAGTAACTCTGTTGTGTTCAGCGGTTATGTTGCACGCAGAGTAACTGTGTTGTGTTCAGCGGTCAGTAACTCTGTTATGTTCAGTGGTTATGTTGCACGCAGAGTAACCCTGTTGTGTTCAGCGGTCAGTAACTGTGTTGTGTTCAGCGGTCAGTAACTGTGTTGTGTTCAGCGGTCAGTAACTGTGTTGTGTTCAGCGGTGATGTTGCGCGCAGAGTAACTGTGTTGTGTTCAGCGGTCAGTAACTGTGTTGTGTTCAGCGGTCAGTAACTGTGTTGTGTTCAGCGGTCAGTAACTGTGTTGTGTTCAGCGGTTATGTTGCACCCTGTTGAATCCGTCGCTGTGGTTGGGTGCAGGTGTGGGGCGGTCGATGGGCTGCAAGCTGACCTCTCTGGGGGTGCGGACGTGCGGAGAGCTGCAGCAGATGTCCATGTTGCGGCTGCAGAAGGAGTTTGGGCCGCGGACGGGCCAGACGCTGTTCCGGTTCTGCCGCGGCCTGGACGACCGGCCCGTCCGGAGCGAGAAGGAGAGGAAGTCCGTTTCGGCCGAGATGAACTACGGAATCCGTTTCACACAGGTTCAGCGTCGCGCCCTACAACAGGCCAAAATTGCACCCAGTAACCCATCCTGTACCCTCAAGTATCACCCCTGTCCCGTACCCTCAAATATCACCCCTGTCCTGTACCCTCAAATATCACCCCTGTCCTGTACCCCGCAGCCTGTACCCACATCTTCACCCCAACGTATACCACAAACTTCACCCCAATCCACTGACTGCTGTCCTCCTCCCTGCCCCCTCCCCTCTCTGCAGGTTTCGGAGGCGGAGGCGTTCCTCCTCAGCCTGTCCCAGGAGGTCCAGCGGAGGCTGCATGCCGCAGGCCTCCAGGGTCGTCGGCTCACCCTCAAGGCCATGGTGCGAAAACCTGGGGCCCCTGTGGAGCCCGCCAAGTACGGGGGCCACGGGATCTGTGACAGCCTGGCCAGGTGAGCGTGGTCACACTCACTCACTCACTCACTCACTCACTCACTCACTCACTCACTCACACACACACTCACTCACTCACTCACTCACTCACTCACTCACTCACACACTGACACACACACACTGACACACACACTCACTCACACACACACTCACTCACTCACTCACTCACACTCACACACACACACTCACTCACTCACTCACTCACTCACTCACTCACACACACACACACACACACACACACACACACTCACTCACTCACTCACTCACTCACTCACTCACTCACACACACTCACACACACACACACACACACACTCACACACACACACACACACACACACACACTCACTCACTCACTCACTCACTCACTCACTCACTCACACTCACACTCACACACACTCACTCACTCACTCACTCACTCACTCACTCACACTCACACTCACACTCACTCACTCACTCACTCACACTCACACTCACACACACACTCACTCACTCACTCACTCACACTCTCACACATACACACACACACACACACACTCTCACACACACACACACACACACACACACACGTGTAGCTCCCAGGTGTTAGAGGTGAGGCTGTCCCCTGGTCCCGGCTGCAGGTCAGTGACCCTGGATCAGCCCACAGACAGCGCAGAGCTGATTGGCTCTGAGGTGCTGAAGCTCTTCCGCTCCATGAAGGTGAGTGCAGCTGACATGAGGGGCGTTGGCCTGCAGATACAGCTGCTGGGGCCACACCCCGCGCCCGGCCCCGGCCCCCAGGACCCGCCCCGCCCCGCGCGCTCCATCAGAGACCTGCTGCTGGCCCAACGCTCCGCCCACCCTGCTGCCATGGCCCCGCCCTCCACGCCAGGTCAGAGGTCACGCCCTACATCAGTGACAGGGGGATAGAGAGGGAGCAGGAGAGGGAGCGAGACTGAGGAAGAAGCAGTGTGTGTGTGTGTGTGTGTGTGTGTGAGTGTGAGTGTGTGTGTGTGTTTGTGCACACGTGTGTGTGCGCGTGTGTTCGTGTGCATGTACATGTGTGCGTTTGTGTGCGTGCGTGTGTGTTTGTGTGCATGTACATGTACGTGTGTGTGTGCGTCAGCTGCAAAATCAGTGACATCACTCACGGTTAAATAATTGTTACATATGCACCCTCCGTCTGAAGCAGCTGACATCCTCATCCTCATCCTCATCCTCATCCTCACGCTTTTCCTCTCTCCTCACAGTGGGAATACCGCCTGCTGCCCCGCCCCCAAGCGGAGCCACCAATCAGAGCAGGTGCCCCCCTGCCAGAGCCCCGCCCCCGCCCTCCAGCTGCTCCGCCCTCTCCTCTTCCCCGACGGAGCCCGTGCCCAGCACCAGCACGGGGGAGCCCCCCCCACGCTATAACGGGGGTCTGCACACCCCCGCCCGCACACAGCCTCGCCTCAACTGCAGCATCCAGGTGCCCTCGCCCTCCCAGGTACCCCCAAACCCAGCCTCCCGCCCCCACTTCCTGCTGCTCGCTCGCACACACGTGCCCCACGCGTCAGGGATATCCATGAGCGCTGAGTGACGGGTCTGTGAGCCAATTACCTGACGTTTTATACAGCAGAGGCTTTTATCCAACGGCACGTACAAAGACAGTGCATATCAAGGTCATAGAGCAAACAACAGAACCAGGCCGATGAGACACAGTTCACATATGATGGGTGCCATGTATATAACCATGAACTTAAGTCTTGTACACAATGGAGATGGGCCAAGTCTGTAAGTAATGAGGTCAGGAACTACAGTCCCGAGACACATACAAATTCAAAAGTCCTAGATTAAAGAACGATCAGACGTGTGGGTTGTTGCTGTCCAGCCAATCAGATGTGTGGGTTGTTGCTGTCCAGCCAATCGGACGTGTGGGTTGCATCCTCAGGTGGATCTCTCGGTATTGGAGGCGTTGCCGGCGGAGATCCGGCAGCAGGTGGAGCAGTCCTGGAGTCGCAGCGCGGATCTGCCCAACGGCACGCCCCTGACCCCGCCCCCGCCCCTGACCCCGCCCCCAGCCCCGCCCCCCTCACCACCGCCCAGAGGCACGCTCATCCTGCAGATCCCCGGGGGGGCGGAGCCATCCGGCGGGACGGGCATCGTGCTGGCGCTCCCAGACTTCTCCCAGGTACCCCTGCTCCAACAGGAAGTGTCATAACCCCACACTAACACACCCTACTCCAACAGGAAGTGTGTCACAACCCTGCACTAACACACCCTACTCCAACAGGAAGTGTCATAACCCCACACTTACACACCCTGCTCCAACAGGAAGTGTGTCACAACCCTGCACTAACACACCCTGCTCCAACAGGAAGTGTCATAACCCCACACTAACACACCCTGCTCCAACAGGAAGTGTGTCACAACCCTGCACTAACACACCCTGCTCCAACAGGAAGTGTGTCATAACCCCACACTAACACACCCTGCTCCAACAGGAAGTGTGTCATAACCCCACACTAACACACATACCCCTGCTCCAACAGGAAGTGGGGCAGCCTGTAGCGTAGTGGTTAAGGTAAATGACTTGGACACCCAAGGTCGGTGGTTCTAATCCCGGTGTAGCCACAATAAGATCTGCACAGCTGTTGGGCCCTTGAGCAAGGCCCTTAACCCTACATTGCTCCAGGGGAGGATTGTCTCCTGCTTAGTCTAATCAACTGTACGTCGTTCTGGATAAGAGCGTCTGCCAAATGCCAATAATGTAATGTAAAGTAAATACATGGACTAAACGGTTTGGGTGATACATATTCACTGAGCTTCACGTCACTCCCTGTCCCTAAGACGCTGGCAGGCAGCGACGTATTCCACCGCAAGTTGACGGCACTTCTTCTCCTTTCTCCCTCTCCCTCTCCCTCCCTCTCTCTCTCTCTCTCTCAGGTGGATCCAGAAGTGTTTGCAGCTTTGCCTCCAGAGCTGCAGGAGGAGCTGCGCTCAGCGTACAGGCGCAAGACCAGCGCCCAGCCCCAAAGCACCATGGGTAGGACCCAGGGACACCTTCCCCTCACACTGGGCTTTGGGTTCCACTCTCCGGTTTAACCTTAAGACAGCAGGGCCTTGTGCTGTAGCTGAGGACCCCCACTCAGCACCTCAGTAAATTATTCATATATCATGTTTTGTGCTTCCCGTTAGCGCCCTCTACAGGATGCTGAAGACGAGTGTAGAAACTAATTTCAGTCATAAGTACTGGCTGTTTAATACAGTGTGCACATGCTGATTGCCAGGCACAGTAACACCAAGGACATGTAAAGCAGATGTGTGTAAAAACAGATTATTCAGAAAATTGCAAATATCACCCAGGCTCACCTTGCCCCAGGTCTGTGAGCCCCTAATTCAGAGCAGACTAACCCCCCCTCGCCCCTCGCCCCTCTCTCTCTCTCCCTTAGCTCCCAAAAACGCTCTGCTCCAGCTCAGGGCCCCGGGCTACGACCAGCTGAAGCGCCGACACAAGAGGAAAAACCTGAGCCCTGCCAAAAAGGGCCCCAGCCCCATGAAAGCGCGTCTCCCCGGAAACAGCCCTGCCAAAAGCAGCCCCGCCAAACTGCAACCGCTCATGCTCAAGTATGAAGACACGCCCACTGACACTCTGAAGGTGCCTTGTTTTTTCTTGTTTGTTTGTTTTTTTTGTTAATTATTTTCTAACTACCACTGATTTAGGCTTGTGAAGCAGCACAGTTAGATTATTTAATCGAACTGTGCTTTTTGATTTATTCTCATAAATAACTAGAACTGTGGCGATCCGAGTTCATTACAGAACGTTAATTCAGACATTAACCTACTTACTACATCACGTGCCACGTGGCGTGACAACATGAGGAAGACACTGAGGAGCGAACCGCCAACCTTGCGGGTTGAACAAACCTCTGTCTGACCTCTGACCTCTGACCCCTGCAGCGTGAGAACGGGCCCTCCACATCCTCTCTGAAGCCTGACGTCCCGCAACACCCATCCAAACTCGCACCCAGTCCCCATCCAGCCCTGGCTGGTGCCTCCGAGCTCCCAGACATCCGTACCCTTCTGAGGGAGTGGGTCACTACCATCTCAGGTACAGTGGGGGGGGGGGTGGGTCAGTACCATCTCAGGTACAGTGGGGGGGAGTGGGTCACTACCATCTCAGGTACAGTGGGGGGGAGTGGGTCACTAATGACACTAACGGCTCTCCCACTGTAATGAAGCTAAAGGTTCTCACGCTGTAACGCCGCTAACAGCGCTCATGCTAACGGCTCTCCCACTGTAATGAAGCTAAAGGTTCTCACGCTGTAACGCCGCTAACAGCGCTCATGCTAACGGCTCTCCCACTGTAATGAAGCTAAAGGTTCTCACGCTGTAACGCCGCTAACAGCGCTCATGCTAACGGCTCTCCCACTGTAATGAAGCTAAAGGTTCTCACGCTGTAACGCCGCTAACAGCGCTCATGCTAACGGCTCTCCCACTGTAATGAAGCTAAAGGTTCTCACGCTGTAACGCCGCTAACAGCTCTCATGCTAACGGCTCTCCCACTGTAATGAAGCTAAAGGTTCTCACGCTGTAACGCCGCTAACGGCTCTCCCACTGTAATGAAGCTAAAGGTTCTCACGCTGTAACGCCGCTAACAGCTCTCATGCTAACGGCTCTCCCACTGTAATGAAGCTAAAGGTTCTCACGCTGTAACGCCGCTAACAGCTCTCATGCTAACGGCGCTCATGCTAACAGCTCTCATGCTATCGGCTCTCCCTCTGCAGAGCCTATGGAGGAGGACATCCTGCAGGTGGTGAAGTACTGCACGGCGCTGGTGGACGATCGCGACCTGGAGAAGCTGGACCTCGTCATCAAATACATGAAGAGGTAACGCCTCGCTCCCCGAGACCCGTGCCGCCCGCGCCCCGCCCCACCGCCTCATTTCCCCCCCTGTGCCCGTCTGTGCCCCTGCAGGCTGATGCAGCAGTCGGTGGAGTCGGTGTGGAGCATGGCCTTCGACTTCATCCTGGACAACGTGCAGGTCGTTCTGCAGCAAACCTACGGGAGCACGCTGAAGATCACATAGAGGACCCTCCCCTCCGTCTCTCTACAGCTCATCCCTCTCTCTACAGCCCCTCCCTCTCTCTACAGCTCCTCCCTCTCCACACCTCCCCTCCCTCTCTACAGGTCCTCCCTCTCTCCAAACATCCACACCTCCACACCTCATCTATCGACAGCTTGTCTCTCTCTCTCTCTACACAGTCAGGCCTCACCTGTACCTCTCTTCTGGTCTTTGAGACCCCCCCCCCCCCCCAGGAGGCCTGGCCTCCCTCTGTGAGAGAGAGAGGAGAGGGAGGGAGAGAGTCTATCTGAAGGACCCAGGACTGCCGGTAGGGGGCTCTGATCCTAAAGAAGCTTCTGGAAACAGAGCCCCTCCCTCATGCCCCACAGCACAGCTATGAAGCTACAGGAAGCAGCTGAGTGAGACTTAGGAGAGAAACGGAGACCCATCCCTCTCTCCCCCTCTCTCTCTCCCTCTCCCTCTCTCACTCCCCCTCTCTGTCTCTCTCACTCCCTCTCTCTCCTCTCTCCCTCTGTCCCTCTCCTCTCTCACTCCCACTCTTTCTCTCACTCCCTCTCCCTCTCTCCTTCACTCTCTCCCTCCCTCTCCTTCTCTCTCTCTCTGCAAGACACTGCTTAAGTGTCTGAAAGCGTAGCCTAGTAGTAAAAATAAACTCACGAAACATTTTTATGACAAAAAAAAAACAACTTAAAAACCTTTTTACTTTTGCAAAACAAAGTGCCAAAATTTGTCAGTATTGCATGTAAATAACAGTTCAAATCTTATAGTTAATATTGTATTTAGAAATGGGTTTGTTTATATGAAGACGTTTTATTGGTTTTTACAGTGCAGTGTTTACAAGCTGTAATTAAAGACTATGTTCGCTGTTAGCCTTTTTTTTTTTTCCATTTTGTTTTTGGTTCCTTGTGTGTCTGTCGTGATGGAAACGAATTGGCCAAGCCCTGCACCTTTCCTCGTTTTCGGGAGGTGCCGGGTGAGGACGAACAGGACCGTTCTTCCTTGGCCGCTAATCAAGCACCTGAGCTGGAGACGTACTTCGGCCCGTTAGGACCCCGGTCCGTCGGAAGGTGCCGAAAAAAAAAAAAAAGAGACTTCAGACTTCCTCAGAAGCAGAGCTGAGGCGAATCGAATGTATCCTTTATCGCAGGAAAGCATTTGGCCTTCCTGGACACTTTGCTTTTGTTCGATTATGGTTTTCAGTCCATTACCACTCTTCCAACCCCTTTCAAACGCCCAGTGGACGACGCGATCGGAGTGTGAAAACGGATGCCTTAAAGGCATTGCATTTTTCTTTTTTCTTTTTTTTTGTTGCCATAATCTGTATAAAAGGGAAGGAGCAGGAAGCCGTGTATCAGTACTAGCCAGTGCCTGCAGACCTCGCGCTGTGAAATCATTTGTATGTTTTTTCTAAGACAGATTATTAATAAACACTGAACTCTGTGAAAATCCGTGTCGGGAGTTTTGATTCCACGTCCGCAGTAAAAGAAACAGACCAATGACGTCGCCACTTTATTTTCATTTTAATTACAGTCAGCCTTCAGAACGCCCATCGCCGTTTACCTGTACAAGCAACAAAAGGCAGAAGACGGGAGTTTCTATAAATAGGCCATAGCTTTATTGATTTTTAACGTTTTTTTTGTTGTTTTTTTTTGCTCTCATCACAGTTCACACTTGGGGTCCGGTTGGGGGATAATGTTTCAGTTAAATCTTTCACAATAAAAGTGTCTCTAGGCACTGGGCAGAGCCCATTTCAAGGATGGTGACAGAGGAGGATTAACAAGAAAAAAATATATATCCGAGCCGTAAAACCGCATTCCCCAAAAAAAAAAAACCCTGAAAAACAGTGACGAGGTAATAGAACTAAAACTGGCGAGTGACAACCTCCCCCTCCGTATGAGCCCCTGCCGGAACACAAAATGGCCTCCGCCCGGTCTCCCAGGTGCCCCAGGGGGAGGGGGGGGGGTCTCAGGGTAGGGGCAGGCAGCTGTGGGGGAGCGGGGAACAGAATTAACAGGCACGTTGGAATAGTGTGTAAATGTTGAAAAAACTGTCACTGACAAACCAGTGGAAATAGTTTTGGTTTCTCACAGAAAACATTTACTTTTCCATTAAAGACCGCGCTCATACCCCCCCCCCCGCAGAAGGCGAGGGGGGGCCGGGGGGGCAGGCCCTGCACCCCAGAAAGCACGTACATGCAGGTGTGCGTGTGTGTGTGTTTAATGTGTGTGTGTTTGTGTGTGTCTGTGTTTGTGTGTGTCAGTGTTTAATGTGTGTGCGGTCACGAGTTTGTGGTGTAATTTGTGTGTGTTGCAAGTAGTTGTGTGTAGTGTGTGTTGTACACACACTATACGCACAACTCCCTACATGTGTTTTGGAGGGATTTGTGCATGTGTATGTGCGTGCATGTTGGAGAGAGTTGTGTGTGTATATATGTGAGTGCCTGCTCCTCTGCTCAGATGATCTCAAAGGTCTTCTTCAGTTCCATGATGAGTTGCCAGTCCGGTTTCTGCATCTCGTCTCTGAACCAGTTCTTCAGCGCATCGATCGAAGCTCGCGTGATCTAAACAAACACACGTTTTCAACACACCGTCAATCGATGGACACGTGATCCTGTCCAGCTTGTTGTTTGGGGGGAAAACTGCTTTTCTGTTCTGAACCCGACCCAGCATATGAACCCCTGTAAGATTTCGGTCTACGAAAGAAGATTTTTACTTTTGTAAAAGTTCACAGGGCGTGTCCCCCTCCCCCAGGTAACGCACCTTGCTGACGATGATGTCCGTGGCTTCAAAGTGTCGGCCGTACATCTTGGGAGACTCTCCGGGGATGGGCTCGATCTTCACGCAGATCTCCTGTCCCTTCTTAGCCGCGTCCACGGTCTTGTGGTTTATCTCAATACTGGTGATGATGCCGATGTCCACAAACTGAGAACACAGGCAGGACGGTGAGCCCCTTACCGAACACAGCAGAACGCCTGAGCACTATACCAAACGCCTGAGCACTATACCAAAGGCCTGAGGCTTTTACCGAACACAACAGGACACCTGAGCCTCTTAACGGAACACCCCAGCCTCTTACAGAACACCCCAGGACACCTGATCCTCTTACAGAACACCCCAGCGTCTTACCAAACACAACAGGACACCTGATCCTCTTACAGAACACCCCAGCCTCTTACCAAACACAACAGGACACATAATCCTCTTACAGAACACCCCAGCGTCTTACCAAACACAACAGGACACCTAATCCTCTTACAGAACACCCCAGCGTCTTACCAAACACAACAGGACACCTGATCCTCTTACAGAACACCCCAGCCTCTTACCAAACACAGCGGGACACATAATCCTCTTACAGAACACCCCAGCGTCTTACCAAACACAACAGGACACCTGATCCTCTTACAGAACACCCCAGCGTCTTACCAAACACAACAGGACACCTGATCCTCTTACAGAACACCCCAGCCTCTTACCAAACACAGCGGGACACCCGAGCCCCATAACAAAAGGGCACACAACTCACCCCTTTGCTGGGCACACAGAGGGGGGTCCCCTGTCTCAGCACGCCGGCGTCCACGGTCACGCCCATGACGATGGGGTCGCGGGAGTTAAAGATGAACTGCGGAAGGATCCGGAGCTTGCAGGGGAACACGGCGATGTGCCTGGGGGGGGGGGGGTCAGAGGTACGTGACACAGCACAGTGGAACTGACATGCACTTTGAGACAGGCGTTAGTGCACAGCTTCGAGCTATAATCTCTGCATTCATTTTCTCCCAGGGAAAGCTGCCCGTCTCCCTGGAGTCTGCTGGGAATCAGGGTTTCATTAGCGGGACCCGTTCCCCCAGGACTCTGTGGCGCTGGCTCTGGGTCGAGAAGAGCACAGCACCACTTAGTCACACCCTGGTTTCCCAACACATCAAAGATCATTTAATCCACTGGACTGGTCTCCCGGGATGGCATACGTAAGTGTCACCTTGCATTTCCTGTATGGGGCAGCAGTCACACAACCATGCATGTCCACATGGGTAAGTCCACATCAATTCAACACACTTTTGGACCGCATTTTAATGACATTCTTTTTCAGCTGTATGTACACCAATAAATTAAAGACCAAATTTTCTGGTGGTGTTCATGACATTATAACTTTGGTGAAAATGTGATCCATTTTTTACTTTACTTTTGAGGTAAAGCTCTGTGACCATTGATTAAATAATAACCTACAGCAAGGCAAAGTCATGGAGTAACATTAATTTTGTTTCGCACATATCTCCCTTGAAAATGATCAAGCAGAAATTCCACAGGTTTCTTAGAAGATCAAATCAGCGTTCCGAGTCTCATTCAAATCTGTGACGACACAGAGTGTCCAGAAGCGTGTTGAATCGACCGAGAGGCAATGACAGCGTGACCAGATACTGGAAGATTCACACGTTCTGTCAGATCTACATCGCCCAGCGCCCTCGTCAGCGTGGGGATCAGGATGCCCCCCCCCAGCGCCGTACTTGAACTCATCCTGTTTCTGCTTCTTGTAGTCCTCCCTGTACTTGGTGAAGGCGTCGAACAGGTGGTAGATGATCTCGGCGCTGAACACCCGCACCCCCAAGCCGTCGGCCATCTCCTGAGAATCACGCTCCACTTTCACATCGAAAGCCAGGATCACAGCGTACCTGCAGAGAGAGGGAGGGAGGGAGGGAGAGGGAGGGAGAGAGGGGGGGAGAGAGGGAGGGAGGGAGAGAGGGGGGGAGAGAGGGAGGGAGGGAGAGGGAGGGAGAGAGGGAGAGAGAGGGGGAGGGAGGGAGGGAGAGAGAGGGGGAGGGAGGGAGGGAGAGAGAGGGGGAGGGAGGGAGGGAGAGAGAGGGGGAGGGAGGGAGGGAGAGGGGGAGAGGGAGAGAGAGGGAGGGAGAAAGGGAGAGAGGGAGGGAGAGAGGGAGAGAGGGAGGGAGAGAGGGAGGGAGGGAGGGAGAGAGGGAGGGAGGGAGGGAGAGAGAGAGGGAGAGAACGAGAGACAGAAAGACAGAAGAGTTGATGAGGATTGACAAAGGCAGAGATGGACAGAAGGAGAGATGAGAGATGAGACGAAGGGCATAGACGGACGCCTGGCTGAAAACGTGAGTTTAACTGAACCCGCTTGATGAGACTGCACAGACGGCAGGAGACTTACTGGGGGTCGTGTTCCAGCATGGTGGACGCCTTCATCACATCCTTCTTGTGGACGGGGCCTATGTTAATACCGGCGTACTGCAACGAGACGGGGAACAGAACACACCGCTGAGACGACAACAGAGGACCGCGCCGTTTCTGGCGCTCTCGCAGCCGAAGGCCGCCACAGACACCGCACGCTCTCTCCGCTCCTGGAAACGCTCACTTTGCTGACTTTTGGGGCGAGCACCGTGGCGTTGTGGAGCAGGTACACTCACTGGCACTTTGGAGGTGCGGAGGAACTCCAGCAAGGCCTCCAGGGACCCCAGCGTGGAGGCCTGCACGTACACGCCCTTCTCCTCCAGCTTTATGGAGCTCAGAGTCTGCTTCAGCTCCCGCACCAGCTCGTCCTGCGGGAGGGAGGGGGAGAGAGAGAGAGAGGAGGAGGGGGGGGAGAGAGAGAGAGAGAGAGGAGGAGGGGGGGGAGAGAGAGAGAGAGAGAGGAGGAGGGGGGGGCGAGAGAGAGAGAGAGAGAGAGAGAGGAGGAGGGGGGGCGAGAGAGAGAGGAGGAGAGAGGGGAGGGCGAGAGAGAGGGGGAGGGGAGGAGGGAGTTACAGTAGAACTGGTTCTCACAGCTGGCATGTTGAGGCAGACCAGAACTACTCAGAGTGGAGAGCGTTTGGAAGCCTGGTTTTCAGTCACACGCACAGATTCACAAAATACCTTCACCAACTTAGAATGGGGTAAAATAGGAAACAGATGATTTGGGGGTGGTGGGTGAGAGAAAGGGTAGGGGGGGCAGAGAGAGAGAGAAGGAGGGAGAGGAAGGGGGATCTAGCGCGGCGTTTCCACGGGAGGAGGGGGAGGAGGGGAGAGGAGGAGGGGGAGGAGGGGAGAGGAAGGGGGATCTTACGCGGCGTTTCCACGGGAGGAGGAGGAGGAGGAGGGAGAGGAGGAGGAGGAGGAGGAGAGGAGGGGAGGAGGAGGAGGGGAGAGGCGAGCTCTTACCCGCAGCACGGGGACCTCGTCCTCCTTGTGCGCCACCAGCAGGGGGAGCCCCGCCAGCGTCTTCTCCAGGTCCTTCCCCAGGATCTTCACGCCCTGCGCCGTCGACACCTCCTTGTGCTTCTCGTACGGCGTCTGTCCCCGGGAGAGAGTAAGGTTTCGCTCACATTCCACCTGCACACCCTCCTAGCCCAGCTAACCCATGAGAAATAACGATAGCTACTAGCCTAGTGGTTAAGGTACATGACTGGGACCCGCAAGGTTGGTGGTTCGATCCCCGGTGTAGCCACAATAAGATCCGCACAGCCATTGGGCCCTTGAGCAAGGCCCTTAACCCTGCATTGCTCCAGGGGAGGATTGTCTCCTGCTTTGTGTAATCAACTGTACATCGCTCTGGATAAGAGCGTCTGCCAAACACCAATAATGTAATGTAATGTACAGAGCTTTCGTCTAAGGCTTTCACCGATTGGTCACTACATGAGAGGGCACGAAATGGGTCTCCAGCCGAAATTTTAGAGTAACCTTGCTTTCAAGAGATGTCGGGTAGAGTTTGTCGTCTCCAAGTTGCGAACACATCCTTGTCGTTCCTGTTCACATGCTTTGTGGTCGGACAATAGGAAGAAAAGTTGTGTGGCAGCTCGTTTGCTCCTGTCAGACGATTTACATTCTCAGTCAAGCAACTGACTAGTTGGCTGTAGCAAGCAATCCAAATGCCACAGGAAATACCACAGGAAATACCACAGGAAATTGAATCTGTTCTGTAGTTATGAAAGAATGACCGCGTTTTAAAATCTGTAGCTGTGGTGCACTTATGTCTTCATTGCACAACATGTCTTTTGGTTCACGGAGGACTACTTCTTAGACCATGTTGGCAAGAGCAAGTACATCACAACTTGGCCAATTCCTGCTGCGTCAAGAATCCCGTTTGATCATCTGACACGAGCTGTTCACGTTGGTCTTCCTGGCGGGAAGCTCGTTTTGACCATGAATCCCACACGACAGGCAGGAAGAGTCCGTCTCTGTTAATGTGAAAGGAGTCGTATTAACCCGCTTCCCCAGGTGTGTGTGGCCCCCCCCCCCGGCCCCGTTACCTTGACGCGCAGCTCCTTGAGGGGCGGGGGCAGCAGGAGGCCCCTGATCTGTGTGACGATGGGCCCCTCCACGCCCGGGACGATGATGGTCTCGCCCTCCCGCAGACGGCCGTTGATCAGGATGACATCGATGGTGGTGCCCATGCCCGGCAGAGCCTTCACCTGGGGACGGGACGGGGGGTTTACAGTTTACACCACCTCACTCACCTCCTGCACCATCACACTACTCTCTCCTGCACCATCACACTACTCTCTCCTGCACCATCACACTACTCTCTCCTGGACCATCACACTACTCTCTCCTGCACCATCACACTACTCTCTCCTGGACCATCACACTACTCTCTCCTGCACCATCACACACGCCTCTCTTACACCATCACACTACTCTGAGCTTTAACCATGGGGGCAGCCTATACCCTAGCACGTAATGTGCTTGACTGAGATCTGGAAGGTTGGTGGTTCAAGCCCTGGTGCAGCCACAAGAAGATCAATGCAGCCGTTGGGGCCTTTGAGCAAGGCCCTTAACCCCACGTTGCCCCTGCCTAGTCTAATCAACTCTTAACTTTGCTAAAAGCACCTGTTAAATAACTAATGTAACGTAATGAGACGTAGTTGATCAAATGAGAGAGAATTCATTCCTTTCACCAGCGACTGACGGCCGCAGTCAGACACGGCTCCCTCTCCCTCCCCCCCTCCCCTCCCTCACTCACCTCTCCTCTCCTCTCCCCCGCCCCCCGCCCGCTCTCCCCCCCTCTCACCTCCATGACCTGGGCGCGGAGCTCGTCGCACTGCGCCAGTCGCCGTGCCAACATGGTCTGGGTCAGCTCCACCAGCAGGGCGATGAGGTTGCCCATGCCGTCGCCCGAGTGGGCCGAGGTGGGCACCAGGGAGACGAAGGCGCGCGGGTCCTTGTTCTCGAAGAAGAGCGCCGCGTTCAAGCCCTGGAGGAGGACACGGTCAGGGGTCAGGGGTCAGGGGTCAGGAGCAGGGCTACCGCACCGGCCAGCCACGTTTCCATAGCGCCGACGCTCCGTTCCCATAGCAGCGGCATTTATTCAATTGGTCGGGCAGATTGGGGCTTTCAGGGGTGTCTGTTCTGTTAGCAGTAAGTGGTGCGGTTTAAGTAGGACCCTGCAAGTACAGTGGCAGCCTTGTTGACTAAGACAAGGGTGTCTATCACGAAGAGCCCCATAATTTCTGCTGCAGACTGAAGACGCCTACCTCTTCAGACTACACCATCATGGCTACCCTCAACCCTCTTTAGCTGTTCTTTCGTTCTTCAGATTTCCTTTTGGACGATATTAAGGTTATAGCAGTGCACAGAGGATATCAGTCTATTGGTACTTTCGTTAAACTACGAATTGCTCGTTAGGTTATCATTACTCTTACCGCTGTGCTTTCTTGGCGATTTTTGTATTCCTGAGAGCAATACTGATGTTCTCCAGTGACGATGTTACTCTGACCTGCTGGGCGAACTCCACAATGACCACCTTGGTCCTCTCGTCAAACTCGTCTTTGGTGTTCTTCTTCTGCTTCTTCAGAGTGGCCACCACGTCCGTCTCCGGACTCTTCTTCCAGTCGTACAGACGGTCGACCTGCAGAGCAGAGCGGGGTTTAGCGGTTTTCGTTTTGTCTAATTCAAGCAATTCAGTTCCTTGGCCAGGAGCACGGCTTTAGTAGCCCACCTGGAAGGTTATGCGAGTTTTGGGCGCGGGTGAGTACGCAGGAGGTGTGTGGAGGAGTTCTTTTGGGGAATGTTATTTCTGAAGTGTGTTTTGAGGTGTGTTTTGGGGTGCAGGTTCTTGGGGTGAGTTAGTTCTGAGGTGTGTTTTGGAATGAGTTAGTTTTGGGGTGTGTTAGTTCTGAGGCGAGTTAGTTTTGGGGTGTGTTTTGGGGTGCGTTAGTTCTGAGGTGTGTTTTGGGGTGCAGGTTTTTGGGGTGCGTTAGTTCTGAGGTGTGTTTTGGGGTGCAGGTCTTTGGGGTGAGTTAGTTCTGAGGTGTGTTTTGGGGTGCAGGTTTTTGGGGTAAGTTAATTTTGGGGTGTGTTGGTTTTGAGGTGCGGGGTACAGCAGGCCCTCACCTTGTTGAGTGCGACGATGAAGGGGCACTTCTTCTTCTTCAGCAGGTTGATGGACTCCAGGGTCTGAGGCTCCAGCCCGTGCATGATGTCCACCACCAGGATGGCGATGTCACACAGCGAGCTGCCCCTGTTCCTCAGGTTACTGCGGAGAGAGGGAGGTCACTCTCACACTCTCACACTCTCACACAGCGAGCTGCCCCTGTTCCTCAGGTTACTGCGGAGAGAGGGAGGTCACGCACACGAACACACACTCTCACACTCTCACAGCGAGCTGCCCCTGTTCCTCAGGTTACTGCGGAGAGAGGGAGGTCACTCTCACACTCTCACACTCTCTCACAGCGAGCTGCCCCTGTTCCTCAGGTTACTGCGGAGAGAGGGAGGTCACGCACACGTACACACACTCTCTCACAGCGAGCTGCCCCTGTTCCTCAGGTTACTGCGGAGAGAGGGAGGTCACGCACACGTACACACACTCTCACACAGCGAGCTGCCCCTGTTCCTCAGGTTACTGCGGAGAGAGGGAGGTCACGCACACGTACACACACTCTCTCACAGCGAGCTGCCCCTGTTCCTCAGGTTACTGCGGAGAGAGGGAGGTCACTCTCACACACTCACACTCACACTCACACTCACACTCACACTCACACTCACACTCACACTCACACTCACACTCACACTCACACTCACACTCACACTCACACTCACACTGCGAGCTGCCCCTGTTCCTCAGGTTACTGCGGAGAGAGGGAGGTCACGTACACACTCACACACTCACACACTCACACACTCACACACTCACACACTCACACACTCACACACTCACACACTCACACACTCACACACACTCACACACACTCACACACACTCACACACACTCACACACACTCACACACACACCTGCTCTCTCAAGCTCTCAGAGCGTGTACTGACCTGAAGGACTCGTGTCCCGGTGTGTCGATAATCAGCATCCCCGGAATCTTAATGCTCTCCCTGTCGAACTACAGACCACGCACAGACACACGAGAGAGAGAGACAGACAGACGGCGTCAAACACAGAGACCGCCGTGTGCGTTCGCTGCACTTCGCTTCGTGCTCGAGCCTCGCGGGACGTGCACGTGAGGCGTGGGATACTCACGTTCTTCACCATCTTGGTCTGCTCGATGATGGTGTCCAGGGGGACGTTGGTGGCTCCGATCTGCTGAGTGATGCCGCCCGCTTCTCCGTCCTGGACATGAGTGTGTCTGAGCTGGGGGGGGCAGGAGAGAGGGGGTGAGAGGGGGCTGGAGCCTCAGAGGCGGGGCAGGAGAGAGGGCGGGGCAGGCCGGGGCAGGTGTAGGGACGGGGCCGTACCTTGTCCAGGATCTTGGTCTTCCCTGTGTCGACGTGGCCCAGCACACACACCACCGGAGACCGCAGCTTATCCAGGTTTATGTTCCTCAGGTTCTCCTGTCGCCGTTTCTACGGCAACAGCAGGGAGTGAAGGTCAGTGTGTGTGTGCGTGCGTGCGTGCGTGCGTGCGTACCTCGATGCGTCTCTTGGCTCGGTCATACAGTGTGTGTGTGTGTGTGTGTGTGTGTGTGAGTACCTCGATGCGTCTCTTGGCTCGGTCGTACAGTGTGTGTGTGTGTGTGTGTGTGTGTACCTCGATGCGTCTCTTGGCTCGGTCGTACAGTGTGTGTGTGTGTGTGTGTGTGAGAGAGTGTGTGTGTGTACCTCGATGCGTCTCTTGGCTCGGTCGTACAGTCTCTCCTCTTTGCTGCGGCCATCATCGGAGTCGCTCTCGCTGCTGGAGTCGGAGGTCTGCTCCCTCCCGCTCTTCTTCCTGCTGCGCGGTGCTGGTGCCACCTCCTCTTCCTCCTCCTCGCTCTCTTCCTCCTCCTCTTCATCTTCCTCATCCCCTTCCTCCTCGTCCTCCTCCTCCTCCTCTTCCTCACTGGCCTCCTCCTCCTCTTCCTCAGCAGGAGTCTCCTTCACCTCTATGTGGACTTTCTTCATCTCTGCAGACCACAACCACAACGTTAGCCCAACGTTAACAGACCTGGGTGTTAACCCACCATTCATTACATGAATTTACATGAACTAATGTAATTTGTACATGTTCCAATTTGTATATTATTCATTTATGTTGGCAAGTACATTTGTTAGTTAATGCTGATTCATGTTCGTGACATTTAAATGTTTTATAAAAACCCAGTCGGATTATACCATCATCACAAGCTGTTCCTCGATTTTTCTGCACCAAAACTAGGTAGAACAATTATTTACGAGATGGCATCATATCGGTTGGATCAATATGAAACCCGATATTCTGATTGGCTGTTGGCGAGCGATGCCCGCGGAAAGTTAAGCCGTGGACAACTTTGTTCGCCCCACTTTCGCCGTTCAGTCGCCCGGTGGATCATGTTGCCGGCCGTCGCTCAGCTTCAGAGACAACGAATGGACTTCCGGCAACCGGTCGACCAAATCACTCAGTGTGAACATGGGGTAATTCATGTACTGTGTGGCCAGACTGTATCGTGTGCAAAACACCGTGTCCATCCCGTTCACGACTGCTTGGTGGAGCGGCCATCTTGTAAATACGGGGCTTGCGTTGTCGCCACGGTTACCCTTCTCCTCGTCGCTGGCGATGGCCTCCCAGTCGTCCACATCGGCCGCCGCCTCGGGTTTCACTTCCTTCTCTGAGGGAAGGAACAGGAAACGGCAGCGTTAGGTCAGGCGGAAAAAGCCCGGAACGTTCTCACTGTTCAGTTCTGCTGGAGCAGCCGTATAAAGAGTTAACCATGTAAATGATTCTTTAGTGAAAGTAAAATGCAGGCGATTAAAAGCGGATTGGTCTGAAGGATAAATGGCTTGGGGGGGGGGGGGGGGGTACCTGGCTCCTGCTCCGGAGTCTTCACCTTCACTTCCATCTCCATGGAGACGGGCTCGGGGACGTCCGACGTGGGCGACGTCAGCTCCGACATTTCTGAGAGAGTAACAGAATGAGCGGAGCGCAGTGAGACTCTCTCACTCTCTCACTCTCTCACTCTCTCACTCTCTCACTCTCTCACTCTCTCACTCTCTCACACACACACACCGACACACACCGACACACACCGACACCAGGTCACATACTCACGCACGCGAACGTACATACACACACACACACATACACACATACACACATACGTGTACACACACTCTCACACACTCTCACACACTCTCACACACACGGAGGGGGGAAGAGACGTTACCCTCGGGGGTCTGTGCGGTGGGCTTCTTTTTCCTCCGGTCTGAATACACCGGCTTCTTCTTTGGCACGGAATCTTTGGATGGCACTTCCACACCTGCAGGGCAGCAGCACAAGACCGGCCGTCAGGCAGAGGAGGCGTTAGGCTTCACACACACACACCCCACCCCAGACTGCCCTTCTGTATCCCGCCCGGCCCAGCCCAGCCCAGCCCAGCCCAGCCCAGCCCCCCACCCCACCCACCCTGCGCCTGCAGCAGCTTCAGCGTGGCCTCAGCCCTGGCTCGGGCGTCTTTCTGCGCCTTGGTCAGCAGCTTCCCCTCCTTCTTCAGCCTCTCCTTCCTCTCCTTCTCCTTCTGTTTCTTCTTCTCCTTCTTCTCTTGCTCCAGACGCTCCTGCCAGGCGAAGGCACGGGTTTAGCAGGGCGCAGCACATTCAACCCAACAGGCTGCGATAAGGCCGTCTGTGTGCATGTGTGTATATACGCATACGAGTGTGCATGTGTGTATACACGCATACGAGTGTGCATGTGTGTGTACGCATACGTGTGTGCACAAACTTGGGCACCCCTGGTGAAAAAAGCCTTTTACAATTAATATCGAAATGAACAGAAGTGAACCTGACCTCTAAATGGTGCAACATTAAACATTTCTTCAAATTTTAAAACAAGATTACTTTTTATTTTAATTTTTTACAGTTTCAAAATATTAAAAAAAGGAAAATTACTCCATGCAAAAGTTTGGCAACCCTGTCAGTTAGTACTTTGTAACTCCTCCTTGGGCAACCATAAAAGCTTGTAAATCATCTTTTTAAAGTAACAAAGAATAATCCAAAAGGGTTCCTATACTTTTGCACAGTGCCTATTTTTTTTATTTTTTTTTTTAAGTCATTTATAAAGAGTAAAAAATTTGAACAAAAAGTGATCTTGATTTTAAAAATTGGCAGAAATGTCTCACGGTTAACTCTTAACCGTTTAGAGTTCAGGTTTTGCTTTCGCTCACATACAGGTTCATTGTAACAGACGTGTAAACCAGGGGTTCCCAAAACTCTGGTACCTGTTCCAGCCGCAGCGCCTCCTGCTCCTCCAGCCGTCTGATCCGGTCCTCCTCCTCCTGCTTGGCCCGCTCCTCCTCCTCCTTCATGCGCGCCAGCGCCTCCTGCATGGCCTTCACCGCCGCCTTGCTGGGGCCCTTCTTCTTCTCCTCCTTCTCCTTCTCCTTCTCTCCCTTCTTCTTCTTCTTGTCCTTTTTCTTCTTGTCTCCCTCCACCTCCTCTGCAGCCGCAAGAGAAAGTGTGTGAAATGGCCGTGCACAGGCAACCAGTAACTTTACGGGTGTTTTTTTACCGAGCCTGAAATGAACGAGTGACTGAAATGAACGTTAGCGTGTGAAATGAAGCGGGGTAAAAACACACACAGATACCCCGGCTGAGCTCACCTTCGCCTTGGGCTTCAGCTCCTTCCTGCTCGTCGGCAACCATCGCCGTGGCAGGAGGGGCGGGCTCCGGATCCTTCTGGGGCTTGGCCTCGGCGACCTTCTCCGCCTCCACCTCCTCCTTCTCCTTCTCCTTCTCCTCCTTTTCTTTCTCCTTCTCCTTCTGTTTGCGCAGCTTGGCTCTCTCCTCCTCCTTCTTCTTGCGGTCGCGCTCCTTCTTCTCCGCCTTCTTCTGCGCCGCGGTCTTCATCTTGAAGTTGCCCTCCTCTTCCTCCGCTCCGTCGTCCTCCCCCCCGCTGTCCGCCGCCCGGCCCTTGGCCTTGCGGCCCTTGGGGGCCGCCGGGGCCGCCGGGGCCGCCGGGGCGAAGTCGTCGTCCGAGTCCGAGTCGCCCGGCCCCCCTCCGTCCTCGTCCTCTTCCTCCGAGTCGGACTGTCTCCGGCCGCCCTTCTTGCCCACCTTGTTCTTCCTCCGGGGCTTGGCGTCCTCTTCCTCGGAGTCCGAGTCCGGCGCGGCGCTCCTGGCCCTCTGCCCGTCGCCGTTCTCCGCCTCCCCGGGGCTCCGGCCCTCCTCGCCGTCCTCGTCCTCCAGGCTTCCCTTCTTCCCCTTGCGCAGCTTCTTCTTCTCTGCCTTTGTGAGGGCGGAGCTGGGCTCAGGCTCCGCCTCCTCTGTGGCATCAGGAATCTGACAACGGAGAGAGAGAGAGAGAGAAAACAATTATTTAGATGAGACGGTTAGTAGTGCAAATCCAACACAGCAACTGCACATGAATTAATTAATTCTTTTTTTTTTGTTTTTTTTTTCCCCCACACAGAGAGCGGTCACTGTGTGGAACAGCTTGCCAGGACATGTAGTGGAGGCAGAAACACTGGGGGTTTTCAAGACCAGGCTTGATACGGTGCGAGATGCTATTCAGCTTTTAGGCAGCAGGTACACTTAGGGGTAGGAAAAGACGAGCATTGCTGGGCTGAATGGCTTGTTCCCTGTCGACCAATGCCAGGCTAGGCAATTACATCTTCTCAGGTGACCTCAGGTGACCTCATGCTTGATGGAGTAGGTTCATCCATCCCCATTTCCGCAATGATAAACATGATGAGGCCCTTGTGAAACCATATCTGGCCCTAAGTATAATGCTTGGACCAATACATGTTGTTATGCTTAAAATTGGGATTTGATGATTGGGATTGCTGTGGTATGATGGGTACATTTTGGTAAAATCAGTGCGAAAGATTTAGAGAGATGTGATTTTGCTATCTCTGGGTGTGTGGAAAGGCATTACATGTAGCAGAACAATTCTCCAGCCTCAAGCAGAGCCCGGAATACCTAACCTTGTCCACAGCCGTTTCTTTACTGGTTTTGGATCCTTCTATAGAGAGTTCCTCCAGCTCTTTCAAAATGTCCTCTTCACTGTAAGAGAAGAAGGGAGTACTCGGTGTGAAGAGACATCCTTATGCACAATAGCAAATGTGTCATTAGTGCCAATATTATGAACTGTAAACGCTTTTGCAGATGCGTTGCAGCTGCAGGAGGGGGGGTGGGGCTACATACTCAAACTCCTCCTTCTTTGCGGCCTTCTTCTTCTTGCTCCGCCCCTTGGCCTGTTCTTTCGGCGCGCCGGCCCCCTCGATCTGCGCAGCGAGGGCGTCGATGTCGATGCCGTCATCTTTGGAGCTGTGGACACACACACACGCGCACACACACACACACACACACACACACACACACACCGTGCAGGTTTTCACCAAACGCTCACGAACGTACCACTTCATCGCTGGGCCACAGGGCCTGGGTCATTAACCGAAATTCACACCGGGTTTTCATCCCGACGGGACGCTTTTCACACGGACCGTAACAATTCGTTAATATTCATCATTACTGTTAGGCATTCGCAATAGGCCTCAGAAGTTGTGTCGTCGTTCCCAGAAAGATCTACGGTTCGTTAGCATTTTCTAGCCTTCCGGATCCAAAAATCCAACAGTCTATGGGAGAAATTAATGGGGTTTGGACATTTTAGGCAATTTTTAGAGCCTAAAAGAAAATATGTAAATTCAAAAAGCAAGTTTCTATGGCTAAGTTGTTAACAACTCGTCGCACAACAACATCACGCACAGGGTTTCATCTGGCTGTATAGTCAGTCACCATTCACACATGTTGCTGATGGCTATTACTCAATTAAAACAAATATTAAGGGTGTCTCGGTGGCGCAGCCTGTAGAGCACTGACCGCATGCTCAGTCGGCGGTTTCGAATCCGACCGTCTGACATTTGTCGCATGTCCTCCCCTCTCTCTCGCTCCCATTCTTCCTTTCTCTCTATACTATACTGTCCAATAAAGCTGAAAAAGGCCTAAAAAATCTCTTTAAAAAATAAAAAAATAAAAATATTAAATGGCATCTTAAAAACACAGACTTTGAAAGAAATGGTTATGTGGAAAGGCTATTCATTTTTCCCCACACAGACATTGTGCTTTGATCTAGAAATCAATATAAAACCCTCACCATCTCACTTCCTGTCCGCCACCATGTACAACAGCGAGAGTCCAGTCTGCATTGAGCATTACGTTACAAGATAAAGTTACCGAGGAGTTGCCAAAGGCTGCAGAGACTCCTGCTTTAGCGATTAGTCCCTAAAGCTTTCAACACTCAGTCCCACAGTGTGGGGGAGAGAGTGAGTCTGTCTTTCTTTAATTTTCATAAAATAAAATTTTATTTAAAAAAAATAAATAAAAAAATATTATCCAAGTCAAACAAATACCACCTCAACCACCTCTCACTTTACCCATGAGAATAAGAAGATGACAAATAAAAAGATGAAGAAGGTGTTTACATGCGACTTCCATGTTTAACGGAGGCATAGGTGTAGACAGAGCAGGAAGTTTAGCGTGCTCACCACGTGTCAGAACTGGTCAAAGAACAGGAGGCACTTTCACAATCCAAGTGCCCCCCCCCCCCCCCCCCCCCCCGGGAATCACACACCTGTGTACCTCAGCTAACAGTAAACATCTTACACATCTGCACAGCAAAGCCAATGACCAGTCAAATATCAGATGCATGAAAATGCATGCTCACATTTCAAGAGTCACAACACAAAGGCACCTATTTTCTACATCTTTTATTCATGAACTCATTCTAATATTGCCTGCATGCTAATTCGACATCTCGAGGGCACACGCTTAATTCCCTGGTGGCCACCCACATTCAGTCTAATCCTGGAGGAAGAAGCCTAAACAAAGGACAGAGACCCCAGTGTCAGACACTGCGAGACGGCAGTTCTGTCCCGATACGAATCTCCTCAGACCAGCCGTGTGAGCTCCACCGCAGGTCTCACTCGGTTAACACCGCCGTCAGCCTGTCCCTCACACAGCATGCACACGCGTGCAACGGCCACGCAATCACACGCCTGATCGAGCAAACCTATCCAGCTGTCCTCAGGAACACCTGTAAACATCACTCATAAAAAAATTTAAAAAAACGTATATAATATAAAAGCATATCCATACAGACCTGCAGCCAAAATAATGCAGATATGCGTTTTTTAAGAAACCTGACTTACATTCACAGCTCTGGAGACCACACAAGCCTTGTGAGGAGACTGGTCAGAGAGCGCGCTTTCAGGAATATGAACAGGCGTGAGGGGAAGCAGCGCTCTGTGAAGAGCACACCAGTGTCTGTGGACGCGACACAAGCTTTACATCACACTGGCATCATTCAGAGCTCAGGTCAGCACAAAAACATGCTCACCTCAGCACACAGGACAGGCTGACCTCACCCGACTGGGGTCTCTCGCAGAACTACAAACCTTGCCATGTAACAATAGTAAAGTTCCCCAATACCGCTGGGATATTGACATTCTTTACGTATGTACAGTGCAATCCGTCAGTATTTCAACAGTGACACATTTGTGTTGCTCTAGCTCTGTTAGTCCAGGGCTGCACTTCCTACATGACTCATCAAATCTAGGCCATCAGTCTACTTTAACTGCATGTTCATTGTTGTACAACAAAAATTGTGTCGCTATCCACTTACGGACTGAGCTGTATATACTCACACGCAGAACGTGCACGTGCGTTTAAAGAAGGCACAGTAAACCAATGTATGCCATGACTTCTCTGGCGAGGTTTTCCAATGTGAGACCCCATGTGAGAACGAAATGGGTCAGACCATAATACGGTAATTAACTTACAAGGCCAAACAACTCTCGCATCTATATCTGTGAATTAGCTGCGCTTAAAAATAACCTTGGCGTTCTTAAAATGGGGCTACTAAAACAAATTAACCATGTCCTGACGGAGCAGGTCGCTCGCTTGCAGTCGGCCGAAGATCGGGGATTTGAGGGGGGACAGTACATCTCAGTCAAAACAATAAACTGATCACTCTGTTTGTGATGTAACGTTAATAGAGCAATTGCAACGTCGTTCGCAGCAGTGCGCTCATTGAGACTTCACAGATATTTGTGATATTTCTTGACTAAACGAGTGAGCTAGACTCCCCCAGTGAGCTAGATCGTTAGCAATCTCTATGAAAACACTGCATGCCCTCGTCCTGAAGATGCCGGCTCAACACCCCTATCGCTGTGAATTCTGGCAGGAATTAATGCACTTCGGACCGGTAATGGAGTTGGGTGAACGACTGACGCCAAACCTCACGGGCGCACACCAAATCGCACGATGCCGAAGACAATGGGGGGTAGAACGGCTGCATAATAAAAAAGGGATGATGTTGCAAACCTGGCGGGAGGTGCTGAGGTACCCCGGCATTCTGGATGGATAGCTAGCGGTCCATCTCGACAACGTAAATCTATAACCAATCAATACGATGTCCTCATAAAAAATAAAAAAAAAACAACAAGACGGTCAAATGGCAATCTAGCGGACTCTGGCCATTTGTATGTCCGTGCCAGCCTCATAACAGAAGAACATTACAGATTAGTGAGCAAACATTGAAATCGGGAGTCAGGAAATCTAACGCGTCTGCCAATCCACGTTTCTCTTCTAACTTACATATAACATCGGAAACAAGTACGCCTTTGACAAAATGTCCGAGACAGGTTGGAAGCAGGCTATATCGTTAACGGACGTTATTATCGCAAAATGCAGCTAGCAAGTTGGCTATCAAGGCTAAATGCATATACGCATGTAAATACAGATAACAGCCTTTATGCTAAATTGGACAGTCAGCTAGCTAGCTTACAGAAACAGGCCTAACCAAGAGACACCTAGCTAAACTTATGACCAGCTCGCTATATTTTACATTCCCGTTCCATGAAAATCACTGCTTAGCTTACAACACCTGACATAGATTTGTTTAAGTTTAAGATGCCATGTACCTGTCTTCGCCCTTGTTTTTCTGTTTCTTCCCCATTATCCTTGATTGCTGGAATCAGTGGTGAAATGTTCCTGATCCTCGCCTGCTCACCGCTGTTGCTTACATATGGTCGCAAAGTCAAAACACGCATGCGTCTCTCTAACTGCATGCGAAGTCAATGTGAGCGCGCAGAATGATGATGTCAAGCTGTCTTTATCACAGACATGCAGGCTTTATTCTGGGTCAATTGAATCATTTTAAAGCTGTGATTAACGACTGGACTGTGTATTTTCCATTTAATACACAAACGCCTCGATATATATATATTTTTTTGGACTGACATTTTCCTGAAATTCCATTCCTCTCGAGGGTGTTTTGGTTTAGGAATGGAAGTACCAGAATGCATTATTATGTGAAAATGCAGGCAATTCCAACGTTTTTGCCTTATAAAAAAACATGGTATTATAAGTGGCACTAGATATTTTATACACTTAATGTAAATTATTGTTCTGACCAACAATGCCTGTTTATTAAAGCATTAAACCCTTGTATGTCTCCATGATTAAACCACGAACAGGATCTGGAGTATCGAGATAAGAAGTGCGTTGCTTAGGGCGCATGTGGGTGACGTCAACGGAAATTGTTTTAACGCAAGAGGGGCGGTTTTTCTTTCTCTCGCTAGCCAACGTAGAAGAGGGTAAGTTTGGCAAATATTCCGTGGCTCGAGTGGTCTCAATAACGTCTATTTGTAAAGTATGGACATTCTCAACCAGTACACCTATGTACTAGTTGTTAAATTTCGTTTACTGTCAAGCGAACGTCGTTGAGTTTGCTTTGTTTTGCAAATTCGTGAGCAAGCATAAGTAGCTTGCTAAAGTTAGCATGCTATAACGTTAGGTCGCTAGAACTTCTCAACGGCCCTTTGTTAGCTAGCTAGCGGCTAGCTAGTTGCGGCACTCGTTCAGGCTGTACAGCAGTAATGAGTGAAACATCATCATTTGTTATTGATTTGTTTATTGAAGGGATATGTATTAACACCACTTGCCGTTTACTCGGTAAAACGGCTTTTTATGTGGCTAACATTATTAGCCAACGTCTGGGTCGGGTGGCTTAACGTTACCATGGTCACCGCTAGCTATAACATTCGGTAGCTCTTCTTAGCTTACTCTACGCTACGGTCTTGGGTAATATATAACGTTACGTACTAATGGGCCGAGCGCCCAACTTGTGATGACATTAGAAAGTTACCACATACACGTGTGGTCCTTGTGACCAGTTCTGTTGTCAACCTGCCGTGAATTGTATGTAGCTAACTGACCAGGACGTTGCGAACACAAACGTTCCCAAAATAACCACCAAACGTTAACCAGCAACAACACTCACTAAAAAATCGCATTGTAGATGTTTTTAAATTAGGTGCCCAATAAGATAATGGTAGCAATTTCACTTGGGAATTATATTAATCTTATTGTTTTAGGAGATTACTCATACCAGGCGTATATATAGGCGATTAATTGTCAGGGTTTTTTTTTTTCACCCAGCGGTCAGTGCGCGCAGGAAGCGGCCATGGCGGGTCATTCAATGGACATAGTGGCGAAGGTGCTGGAGCAGCAGGTGCTGCAGTCCGCGCGCCTGGTGGAGGAGCAGCTGGACGCGGAGCTGGAGAAGATGGAGAAGATGGACGAGGACGAGCTGGAGAAGCTGAAGGAGAGGAGGCTGGAGGCTCTGAAGAAAGCGCAGAAGCAGAAGCAGGTCGGCTGAACGCCAGGCGGGCTCCCCTCTGCCCTGCCCTGGAGCGTCTCCCGGCTCCTACAATCTTCGCTTAGACTAACGCCAAATGCGTGGCGTTCATTGGGAAATTTGTATTAACCCTGTACACACACACACGGTGGCAAGTGCTGCTAGAAATGGGTTGTTTGCCCTTCACTTGATTTCAGTAGGCCTGTGTTTTTTTTGAGACTATCCAGACAAGTTAAATATAATTTATTGTGCATAATGTTAATTGCATTGGTTTTGTCCTCATCTTTGAGGGTCATTCCCGGATCTCATTGTCAGATGTTGGGTGTTTAGTCCAGAGAGATTGCATTAGCTTTGGTTCCCAGTTTAGCTGATCGTTCTAATGTTTAATTAATTTAAACATTAGAACGGATAATGGAAGTATGGTTTGATATCTTCTAACTTTCTTCATGTGGTGGGTACTGGGTGGAGTGGTGACTTTATGGGTACTGGGTGGAGTGGTGACTTTATGGGTACTGACCGTGGGCTCAGAACATGGCAGTCATTGGAGACCCTGCAGCCCATGCCTCTTATTGGCTACCTATGGGAGCCTAAGTCCTTGGCACTGCTTCTGCTTTTCCTGCTTCTGGATTCAATTTTCGTGGTTGAATTTTAAATCGAGCATTGAACATCGTTCGGGGTGACTTTGGGTCAGGAGGTAAGAGCAGCCGTCCGGCAGTCTGAAGGGTGTGTCGAAGTATCCCTGACCAAGACGCCTAGCCCCAAAATCCCAACGAGCTGATTGGTACCTTGCGTGGCTGCCTATTGCCTTTGGCGTGTGATTGTGTGTGAATAATAGACTGTAGAAATATATGGACCAAGTGTTGCATCAACCACTGACTGTCCATGGGCTTGTGAAAAGCATTGCAAGTTTACCAGCGCCACCATATTGTATTGGAGCCAGAGATGGGGAAGCTGATGCGGCTGTTCCATTAAGCGTGTGAGACTGATGTAATCTGTCTCTGATTCGTCCACAAAGTCTTACTTTATTGTCCTAAAAAAATCTGCACGTGGGGAGGCGAAAGAAAGAAAAAAAACTGTTTGCGGATACACTTTGTATTTTGACCGCAGTTGCACCGTTGCCTTTGCGTTGACCTGCACTGGACCCTACAGCTGTGGCAGTAGTGAGCAGCGTCTGTCAGCCGTTTTGGCTGCTCTGTGTGAATGAGGCATTCATTGGAAAGAGATTTGGGTAAAAACGCTATATGATCACTTAAACATGGTGACCACCATGTTAGAAAGTCCAGGAGCTGTAGTGAAGATTGTTTGTCTTGTGTCACTGTAAAGCAGGAATAGGACGGTAATGTCTCAGGGCAATTCCAGCATCATGGATGTGACATTTGGACACAAAATCCCTCAAAAATTACTCTTCTCACATGATAAAGGTTAATGCATATTATCATATTATCACAGATAACTTGCGTTATGGATGTGATGCAAAAAGACTATACACAAAAAAAAAAGGAAAACTTATGAATGTGACGCCATTGTGTTACGCATGCCACACATCTGAAAGGCACATTGTTTGACAACCTACTTCCCAATCAAATTTTATCATAACACTTTTGTTGTCATCTGAAATGGTTCTGAATGTTAGTTTTGACATTGGGAAAACCATGTGAAATGGTTTTGAATGTTTTCAAGATGGTTGCCGAGTCGCATTAATTTCAATGGCAATAGGACTTATAAATACATTTTTAAGCATATTTTCCTGTTGGCCTACATTTTATCAGATTTCACGATGGTCACAGTCCACTGTTTGGGACATGATACGTTTAATTGGGAAATAAGTTTATTTTTTCATGCTAAGGTTGACATTACTGTGGAATTGCCCCTAAATGCTGCTGTTTTGGCCACAGGAATGGCTCTCAAAAGGACATGGGGAATACAGGGAGATCCCCAGTGAGAAAGACTTTTTCTCTGAGGTGAAAGAGAGCAAGAATGTGGTCTGCCATTTCTACAAGGACTCCACATTCAGGTGAGGCTTTCAAAAAAATATTTTTCCAGTTGAGGTCTCCAGGTCCATTTTTTAAAATCATCAGTACCCAATAGTAATTTCTCTAGAAATTTAGTTTTTTTCATGAAGAATCTAACAATGGGATTTGTGACGCTGTACCCGCTTATAACAAGAAAATAATTGGCTCAAACACTCTCCTGGAGTTAATGGTTTGTAAAGTTTCACGATGATAGGATGACTATCTACTGAGAAATGTTTCAGAGTCCTGTAATATCGTCTAAAATCAACTCCAAAGATCAAAATGGTAAATAATTGTAAATTTTACCATACACATGGCATAGTCATTCAAAAGGTGGCATGTCCTGAAAGTTCGTCGTCATCCTTTCCGTAGCTTTTTATCGTTGATATGCTAAGTTGGCTAGCTTGTTAGAATTCAGTCTCCCAAGTTGAGCGTGTATCACAGAGGTAGCTATGGTAACAAACAACAATGTGTGGAAAGTGGGGCATGGTCTGTCTGTTTGGGTGAACTTTTTATAGTGGGAAATTTAGGCTTCGAAAAATAAGTTTTAAAATGTATTTAAATGACTGAATAATAGAAGAAATGATGTACATTGTTTTATTATATAACTGGCAAGTGTCACATTCAACCACCGTGTTACTCCTTAAGGGGAGCCTGAGATGAAAGGTGCTACATAAACATTTTTACTGCTCCTTCTTCCCTCTCCCAAACAAAAAGGTGCAAAATTTTAGACAAGCACCTCTCAGCGCTGGCCAAAAAGCACCTGGAGACGAAGTTCATCAAGCTGAACGTGGAGAAGGCGCCCTTCCTCACGGACAGACTGCGCATTAAGGTCATCCCCACCATGGCTCTGGTGAAGGACGGGAAGACCAAGGACTACATCGTGGGCTTCAGTGACCTGGGCAACACGGACGAGTTCCCCACAGAGGTCCTGGAGTGGAGGCTGGGCTGCACCGGCATCATCAACTACAGGTGACCGCACACGACCCGTCTGTCATTAACTACAGGTGACCGCACACGACCCGTCTGTCATTAACTCCAGGTGACCGCACACGACCGCACACAAACCAGTCTGTCATTAACTACTGGTGACCGCACACGACCCGTCTGTCATTAACTCCAGGTGACCGCACACGACCGCACACAAACCAGTCTGTCATTAACTACAGGTAACCGCACACAAACCAGTCTGTCATTAACTACTGGTGACCGCACACAACCAGTCTGTCATTAACTACTGGTGACCGCACACAACCAGTCTGTCATTAACTACAGGTAACCGCACACGACCCGTCTGTCATTAACTACAGGTAACCGCACACGACCAGTCTGTCATTAACTACTGGTGACCGCACACGACCCGTCTGTCATTAACTACAGGTAACCGCACACAAACCAGTCTGTCATTAACTACAGGTAACCGCACACAAACCACTCTGTCAATAACTACAGGTAACCGCACACGACCCGTCTGTCATTAACTACTGGTGACCGCACACAAACCAGTCTCTACACGGCAGGTTAGGCATACAAGCAAAGTCACTGTGTGGAATAGCTTACCAGGTCATGTGGAAGAGGCTGAGACTCTGGGGGTTTTCAACACCTGGCCTTTTCTGCCTCGACCACACAACCTGTTTTCGGGCCGTTGTATGGTGCTAGATACTATCTTTTTATTTATACTATCTTAGGTAAACTAAGCACTCCGTACACTGCAGTGGTACGAAATGGCAAGCATTGTTGGGCTGAATGGCATTTTCTGTTTTGTTATACGTTGTTAAGCTACAACCCATGTTCTTTTTGGGTTTCGGGTATTTTTTCTATTCATAGAATGCTTTTTTAATGTAAAGTACAGGGTTTCAGTGTAAGAAATGATGTTAATCTAAGTGTAAAAGAACTGACTGGCTTCAGCCTCTTTTGAGTAGATTAGTGCTCAACAGCCAGGACAGATAAATATTTGAATGTGAAAGCATTTCACAGAACTCACTGTGGCTTTTAGCCTCATTCTGACCCCTATGGTGAGTTAATTTTGTGTAGCATGAATTTACCTTCTGTGTATTTTTGTTCTAGTGGCAACCTGCTGGAGCCTCCCACAGCTGGTCAGAAGGCAGGGTCAAAGTTTACCAAGGTGGACAAGAAGACCATCAGAGGAAAAGGCTACGACTCGGACTCTGACTCAGACGATGATTAGAGAACACTTCCTGTCGTTCCTCAGTCTCTCTCAGGACTTCCTGTTTCACAGTCCTTGGTTACAAGACGAGCAGTTCCAAACCAATAAGCCCACAGCTCGCCCCTCTCTTCATGCACCCTTATGCTTTTAGCCTAATAGATGGCTCAGTTCGTCAGTGTCTCATCACTGAATGCCATTTTTGTTAAGATTTTTCTTTTTTTAATTAGTTCATTGATAAAGCGATTGTTATTTGGGACTGAATTTGCCTGTAGTGAACTACCATTAATACAGGTATCTGTGACTGGGTGTGTTCTGCTATTTTGAATATTACAATTTGCTAAACATTTTTGTACATTAACTTGGGGATTGGTTGCCTGAGCCATGACCACACTGCAGCATGAGGCAAGCCATCTAAATCATGGGTGTGCAGTCGTATCCGAAGAAGGGCCGGCGTTGGAGCAGGTTTTTTGTTTTAGCCCAACACTACAACACCTGGTTCAACAAATTTAACTAATCAGGGTCTTCAAGTGCATCTTAGTGCCGGGCTAAGACAAAAGCCTGCACCCCCACCGGCCCATTTCGGTAAAGACTAGACACCCCTGGCTCGAGGCAGAGCCCGTAAAGCAACATAAAGCCCAATGACTCGGCTGTGCCCTCCTCTCGGACGTGCCTGCAACAGTCTACAGGAGTTTTGATTAGAACGTGTGAATCTTACAGATGAGCGTATTCTCCATCTTTTGCATTTTATTTTCTAAAACCATTGCACTAACGATAATGATCGCCTCTTTTATTTTGGGACGATGGGTTCGGAGTGATCCTTCAGTCGCCTGTGAGGGACTAACTGACACGCGTTCCCAGACCCACCTCCTCCTCCTCTTCTTTTGGTCCTGGAGCACAGGTTGAGGTTTTTCTAGAAATATGTGCTTTATCTTAAAATAAACTGATTCCCTGGTGCATTTGTCTCTTGTGAAAACATGACTCCAGTAATAGCTTAGCTATTCAAAATGTGTTACAATGCTGGATCCATTCCAACTTTTGTCGAAATGCAGCATCATCAACATATAACACATTATATACATGGATATATAACAATCAAATTCATCGTTATGTATCCACAGCATAGCACATTTCAGAATAAAAGACCCCACGGTGTAGCAATAGAATACTTTTATTTTACACGATAGCCGACATGTTGCGTTAGCCTAGGGCTCGATGGCGTTTGGCTCCAGGGGTTGGAGCCGCTTCCTGATCACCAGCTCCCCGTTGCTGGTCAGCAGCGTGTTGGCCATGTCCTCCTCAGCTGGCAGGCCACGTGGCAGCTTCAGGGGTTGGATTCTGCAAACAGTCAGCACTTTGAACACACACCAACATACTGCGGCGGAGGCTACCGTGTTAACCAAGGCTTTTTACGCCACCATCGGGGAAAACCCAACAGAATGTGCCGCGCCGTTCTGACCAATGACTTCAGGAAGGAGACAGATGAGAGGAGTCATCTTGGCAGACATCTAACATTACTAAGGAAAGTGAAGGTCAGTCCATCGCTCATGACAACAGCAGTGGCCCACCTGGAAATCAAACCTATCCTAAGCCCAGTTCCCAAAAACACGTCACACCGCCATCTAGCCCCCTGACCAACAACCTTATCAATGTGCATAGAATGGCTGTTATTCGGCATTTAACAGGAACTATCGTATTAATAGTTTGTATGAGTAAAACATAATGAACCAGCACATATCACACTGGGTAGAAGCTGAGAGCCTAGATGTACATCAGGGTGTAGACACCATTGTACCGAAGTGAAATATGTGCCTATTTTCAATGCAAATCCAGCCATCAAACGAAAGGCATTTTTGCACTTGAACCTGTACTGAGCATATACTGTAGTTGGGGAATATACTCTTCTACGTGCTACTTTAAAATGGTCAAAATGAACTTACTTTACAAGGTGCTTTATGACTTTCAGTTTGTCTCATTACTGAATGCCATTTTTGTTAAGATTTTTCTTTTTTAAAATTAGTTCATTGATAAAGCTATTGCTATTTGGGACTGAATTTGTCTGTTGTGAACTACCATTAATACAGGTATCTGTGACTGGGTGTGTTCTGCTATTTTGAATATTACAATTTGCTAAACATTTTTGTACATTAACTTGGGGATTGGTTGCCTGAGCCAGTGTTTCCCAACTCCAATCCTCGGGACCCACATGCCAGAAGGTTTTTATTGTAACCAGTAACTCACACACCTGATTTAATGATTGAACCAATCAAACCACAAAAATGCCCTTGAGTAGTTAAATCAGGTGTGTGAGCTACTGGTTACAACAAAAACCTTCTGGCAAGTGGGTCCCGAGGACTGGAATTGGGAAACACTGGCCTGAGCCATGACCACACTGAAGCATGCGGCAAGCCATCTAAATCATGGGTGTGCAGTCGTATCCGAAGAAGGGCCGGCGTTGGAGCAGGTTTTTGTTTTAGCCCAACACTACAACACCTGGTTCAACAAATTTAACTAATCAGGGTCTTCAAGTGCATCATGTGCCGGGCTGAGACCAAAGCCTGCACCCCCACCGGCCCATTTCGGTAAAGACTAGACACCCCTGGCTCGAGGCAGAGCCCGTAAAGCAACATGAAGCCCAATGACTCGGCTGTGCCCTCCTCTCGGACGTGCCTGTAACAGTCTACAGTAGTTTTGATTAGAACGTGTGAATCTTACAGATGAGCGTATTCTTCATCTTTTGCATTTTATTTTCTAAAACCATTGCACTAACGATAATGATCGCCTCTTTTATTTTGGGACGATGGGTTCGGAGTGATCCTTCAGTCGCCTGTGAGGGACTAACTGGCACGCGTTCCCAGACCCACCTCCTCTTCCTCTTTTTCTTTTGGTCCTGGAGCACAGGTTGAGGTTTTTCTAGAAATATGTGCTTTATCTTAAAATAAACTGATTCCCTGGTGCATTTGTCTCTTGTGAAAACATGACTCCAGTAATAGCTATTCAAAATGTGTTACAATGCTGGATCCATTCCAACTTTTGTCAAAATGCAGCATCATCAACATATAACACATTATATACATGGATATATAACAATCAAATTCATCGTTATGTATCCACAGCATAGCACATTTCAGAATAAAAGACCCCACGGTGTAGCAATAGAATACTTTTATTTTACACGATAGCCGACCTGTTGCGTTAGCCTAGGGCTCGATGGCGTTTGGCTCCAGGGGTTGGAGCCGCTTCCTGATCACCAGCTCCCCGTTGCTGGTCAGCAGCGTGTTGGCCATGTCCTCCTCAGCTGGCAGGCCATGTGGCAGCTTCAGGGGTTGGATTCTGCAAACAGTCAGCACTTTGAACACACACCAACATACTGCGGCGGAGGCTACCGTGTTAACCGAGGCTTTTTACGCCACCATCGGGGAAAACCCAACAGAATGTGCCGCGCCGTTCTGACCAATGACTTCAGTAAGGAGACAGATGAGAGGAGTCATCTTGGCAGACATCTAACATGACTAAGGAAAGTGAAGGTCAGTCCGTCGCTCATGACAACAGCAGTGGCCCACCTGGAAATCAAACCTATCCTAAGCCCAGTTCCCAAAAACACGTCACATCGCCATCTAGCCCCCTGACCAACAACCTTATCAATGTGCATAGAATGGCTGTTATTCGGCATTTAACAGGAACTATCGTATTAATAGTTTGTATGAGTAAAAGATAATGAACCAGCACATATCACACTGGGTAGAAGCTGAGAGCCTAGATGTACATCAGGGTGTAGACACCATTGTACCGAAGTGAAATATGTGCCTATTTTCAATGCAAATCCAGCCATCAAACGAAAGGCATTTTTGCACTTTAACCTGTACTGAGCATATACTGTAGTTGGGGAATATACTCTTCTACGTGCTACTTTAAAATGGTCAAAATGAACTTACTTTACAAGGTGCTTTATGACTTTCAGTTTGTGGTTGACTGAAGGGATGTTCTTATGGACACAAGGTTGACGGGCCTGGAAAGATACACGCAGAACGATTACGGACATGTAACAGCATACGCATAATCCTTCATTAATAAAAAATAAATAAACAACTGGTACCTTCCCCAAGCCAAGGTCTTGCACAATCTTTTTCTCCCAGTAGGGCCGGCGAACTGTGCTCTTCACCCGCGTGACAAGATGCAGCATGTGCGGCTGCTCGGGGTTCCCGCCGTATTTCTCGTGCTCTTTGGACCGTTCCTCGAATACCTGGATGCAGAGATTAAGACTGCGCTACACATCCACACGTTTGAATGACAAATCAGATATTTGTTATTTGCTAGTTGCAGGACATGTTTCTCCCGATGGTCTAGAGCAGTAGGTAGGTTAACAAACACAGTGCACAGTTTTCACACAAACATACATACAAAAATATATTCCATGTCACTTGTGGTCGGTTCATATGAGAAAGAAATAACTATCACAAGAAGCAAACATAACGGTGTGAATTGGTTAATTCCCACACCTCTGGAGGAATGCGTGATTTGGTGAATTTGCAGCGCAGCGACAAGATCCAGGGTAACTGTGTGACCGCTGGTAGATTCTGAAATAAAAATGACAATGTATGGACAAGGGTTACTCCTAATGGGTGCACACCACATTTTACAATATACGGCATCACACGTGCACCACCGCATGACATACAAGATAAATAATAAAACGCTGTAATTATTATTTATTATTATTATACTAAGACATCGGATCAGAATTACTTCCGACAAAGTTGCTTGCCACCTTCTTGACTGAAACTAGAAAGATATTTTCCATATTTTTTTTAATATTCCATACCTCCTCAAACAAAAACAACTAATATATGTATTTGCCAATCTCTGTTTGAAACATTCTTCTTACCTTAACTGCAAATGAACGTTTCTGCAATGCACGACAGAAAACAGCCATTTGGACCGGGGACACCAAGGTTATTATAACTAAGAGCAAATACGATTTCTGTAAATGGCTCGCAACATATGAACGTTACATAAATCTAACATTTAGCAGACGCAGTAGTTATGGCAGTACATCAGCTACATTTAAAACAGTACATTGTTTCGTTTCTCAGACATTTAAAACAATTAAAACGCAACGTTCACACAAGCACGCACCAATTCTAAAGGAAACCGGAAGTTGTTTCGTTTGCTCTGTTGACCGCATTCGATTTTTCTCCAGCTCTGTCGTTCCTTCTGTGATCTACCAAATTTCTTCATAAATAACGGAGCAGCGCTCAATTGAAATTAACATGAAATTTCTAATTGTATTGTTGGTTATTATGGATCTAAATATGGTGCAATATCTTTCACACTAACACAATTTTTTAAAGTGAGTCTAATGTTTCCTGAGGGTATTATTATTGTGTCGTGCAGAAGTAAAGTTCAACCAGGAAGTTATTGCTGTTTCAGTGGTTGCTAAGAGCGAATATCATTTATGCGTTTTATTAAGCTGCATCATAACGCGATACAACCGCGCTGTTCTAATAGTAAACACTGTACTAGTATAGCTGTTTGTGTCGTTGGTCGCAGTTCACTTAGTGGACGAGTTATTAAAAGGAAATTTAAGGCACAAGCGTTAGAACGGCGTGAATGCGTTTTCTGGTCCTTACCCGCTCGCCAAACTGTTGTTGGGTAAACAACGGGATTACCACTTGTCCCCCAAATCTGTCTTGCGACAGACACAAGGGTCCATTTAATCATGACACAAAATCATGTGCCGGGCATGGAAGCGTCAGCCGTCTCCGTTCTCAAGAGGGCTGTGGAGTTGGACAAGAGCTCCCGCTTCCAGGAGTCCATCGTTTGCTACCAAGAAGGAATCCAGCTACTCATGGACGTACTGAAAGGTATGGAGTTCGTTATCGTTATCATATTGTAAAGAACCCGGGTCTATTATAAATTCGAGATTACTTTTAAAGCATAACGGAAATGCATGCAATGATGGCAGAATGATTCAATCAAGTTGTGACTTGTTTTTCAACAGCTGTCAAGGATGACTCAAAGAAAACTCACTACAGAGAAAGGATCAAGGGGTACATGGAGCGAGCAGAGCAGATTAAAGTCCATCTGAATCGAGAAAAAGAAGGTACTGTGTTTAAAATGTTCAAATCACAGCTCTTCTTAGGAATTAATTCTGATTAAGAATGACCCCCCCCCCCCCCCCCCCGGACCAAATGGAAATCCAATGTCCCAGTACAGTGATGAGCTACTGTGGTGTTGAAAGCTTGGTCCTTCAGATGAGATGTTAAACCAAGGTCTTGACTCACTGTGATCGTTAACGACCATAATGGAGGTGTTAACACCAGTGTCATGGTCAAATTCCCATAAAACTGGCCACCTAATCACCCCCTGCTTCTGATTGGCTACACAGTCCCTTGGCTTTCCCACTCACGTTGATTCCCTGGTGAAATAATGACAACATTGGTTTATATATAAACTCCTGCATTTAACCATTAAAATGGCTTCCTCTTATCTGTCTTTTGCATGCAAGAGGGTAAATATCACGAACAGATTAAAATTCCAGAGAATGCCACAGGATACAGCTACGACAAACTCTTCAGACCTTACATCAGTGACACCCTGACGGAGGTGTGGGTGGAGGATCCCTATGTCAGACACATCCATCAGGTAACAACATCAGGACCAGGGAGTGCCATTGGCTTGTATCTGGCCACATAACCTAAAAACATCACAATTTCACCTCATCATAACTCCAGAATTAGAAACTGAATCGAAATGTTCAGGGATTCATTATGACCGTAGTTGGCAAAAGCACCGCCCTACATGTTAATGTGCTTCTCTTTCTTGTGCTGAGTGTCCTGTCCGTTTCATTGGCAGCTGTACAACCTCTTGCGTTTCTGTGAAATGCTGCTGAAGGCCCCGTGCGAAGTCAAAAGGATTCACCTCCTCACCTCTCAGGATGAGGTGGGCATGCGCAGACCACCTCCGGCAGTGCACAGACACTTTATCGCAGAACTACAGCGTCTGCATTCATCTGTGCAAGTGTAGTATGAATGTGTAATTGTGTTGTGCTTTTGCATTGTATTGAACATTATGTTGTCATCTCTGCTTGCTCCTCCCTTGGCCGGGGCTCCCTTGTGAAAGAGATAACAATCTCAATGGGACTCACCTGGTTAAATAAAGGATTAAAAAAAATAAATAAATAAAGTGTAACGAGGATTTCAACCCCGGCCTCTCACTCATCCAAATATTTGCTGGACAAACGGCGTTACCAGTTAGCTAAAAAGGAAATCATCTCGAGACAAGGGCAACAATGTTTTTTTATTTTATTTGAGTGTTGTCACAGTAACCTGCTACTAGCCTTCGCTTTCCTGCACTTTACTGTGCTTACTAGCGAACTAGCCAAGTTAACTCTGCTACGCAAGTTAGTGATGTCATAGGACACATCAAAATCCTATAAATGTCATTTTAAATTCCATTACTGACTGGAAAATGCACTTCTCATAATGCACGGATTCACAATCATGTGAAATGTTCTTTCATAAGTAATTGTACTGTTAATTAATTAATGACAATTCACACTCATCTAGTCTTCAGTCATCAATTCTCTAATAGGACCTTTATTTACAGTGTCTGTCAGGGCCTTTGTGTGTCCTAGTCTCTGGGATGCGTTTAAGCTCAGTGGTGCTTTGCAGGGTGAGAGCTCCTCCCAGCAGACCAATGCTCTGGCTGAAATTAAGCAGTCTCTGCAGGCCCACAAGGTGACCCTGGATCTTCAGTACTCCTCCACCATCCATGACAGGGAAATCAGGTCAGTCCCCATCAACTTCCAATTCCTTACCATTGTCTATGCCTGAAATGTGGAAATGTTTGGTATCTCAGTCTTATCTCAGTATTACGATCTTATCTCAGTATTATTCTATCATTAAATCTCTGTTTTATCCTGAAAAGATTGTGGTGGGTCAAGGGAAACTCCGAATGAAATGTGGTAAATTCAACAGGTTTGACAATGGCTGGATAATCAAAATTGGAAGAGGACTGGACTACTTTAAGAAGCCACAGGCAAGGCTTGATCTATGGTTTTAAGATAAAGTCGTAAGCATTAATGTTTTTTTTTTTACACCATTCAAATATGCTCATGCAGATTTAGAAAATATATTTTCCTCTCCTTTCAGGGTCGATTCTCTATCGGGTATTGCGACTATGACCTGAGGCAGTGCCAAGAGACAACAGTGGATGTTTTCCACACAAAACACACAAAGACAACTTAACCATGAAAATACTGTTTTCATAAATCTACTGGAGGACATTGGGTACAGTACAAAAATCAAACTGGACTTCTCTCGAGCTTTCGGAACAACATTCTTTCACTTTATGTACTTTTGAGTAGGTCATTTCATTAGAGTTAATTACTTTGTACATTATAATAACTGACAAACATGGATCATCCAATCTCATCACCTTTCATGAGTTGGTTCAAAATAATCATTCAAGGTACCTTAAAGTTGGTGAGATTTGAAGATCTACTCCCAGTCCTTGTTCTAAACACCTGGTCACAAAAGATGTTCAAACATTCTTACTTGAAATTGTATGAGGAAAGATGAAATACTAAGTGCCTTGGCAATATAGGGATGACTAGGTCTTCCAGAATTCCAGAGTATGGTGGATCACTGTTGCACCATTTGGGAAACAAATGGCTCTTTAAAATCTAAAGGGTCAATCCCACTGTTTTGGGAGCAAAGTGAATGCACTTGTGCACAGAACAGGATCTCAAGCACAAGCTTCCAAGCTCCACTGTAGTGTGCAGAATCACCAAAATATGTTGCGTGCATTGTTGCCCCAGTGATCCACCTAGCACTGGAGTCAGCCCTGCCCTGTTTGCACAATAGGAGAGTAGCCTTTCAGACCTAGGTGTATATTTACACATGTGCATTTGTTACTTTTTTGTTGGATACATATCATGGTGGCAGGCACTGTATGCTTTATATAGTGAATTAAAATACGATTTTTTCATTCTGGTGTACATTGTCGTTTATTCACATGACCGCAGCCACATTTTGGCAAAGAATATTCATCTTGGTTTCAAGTTCACTGTTTAGGGGAGTTGTTCTCAACACAGCTGACGTAAGCACCGCAACTTCACTGGGACAGAACTTGCAACCGACCAACACTGCGTTTAGTTCGTGACAGACTGCTGAGGGCAGCCAGTCCTGCGGTAGTTCGATCGAGCAGGTCTCTATAATACCATTCTTCACGTCCATATTCAGCCTGACTTTGGTGGTGGAAGCTTCGTAGCTCACCTCAAAGCAGGTGCTGACGCTGAACTTAGGAGTTTTTCCGAACATCCATTCCCACTTCTGAAGTTCAGTGGCCATTTTACGGATCCCGGGAAGACATAGCTCATCTGTTGGGTCAACAAGCATGACTGATCCGTTCAATCCAAACTCTTCGCTATACTGCGAGGCGACGGCCTCCATTATACTGTCGCAGTCTAAAGTTGGGTCCACGTCCACGAGATTTTTCACTGGCGAGGGCACACTGGGGGTTGCATTGCTCCTGATCCCTCTGCAAGTGCTTTTCAGAACCGGGGACAGCAATGCCAGATCCGCCGCACAAAGCAGAGTACAATGATGATAAGCATTCGCTCTCCCCAGTTTGGCGGCAGTCCCGGATATTTTAAAGTCCTGATTTAAAAGTATGTCGAATCTATCGGTCGCGTGCACATCCAGACCGGGACGCAGTTTCTTTAAAGCGCTGGTAACAATGTTTAAATTCTTGTGTCGGTCGTACTTTCGCTTTGACGTGAAGAAGGTAATGTTGATGTTCCCCAGGTCTTGGAAAACGGTCCCTCCTCCACTCCGCCGTCTCGCCAGTGGGACCCCCCTCTCTCTCATGAGCGGGAGGTTACACTCCTGCCAGGGATTCTGGTGCCTGCCGATGACCACCGCGGACGCGTTCCTCCACAGGAACAGTATCTTCCGGTCCTGCATGTCGACATGATCGTGTACCCAGTCCTCAAAGGCCAGGTTTTCATAAATGTCAGTGGACACGGACTGAAGGACAAGTCCAGCTTTGCCATGCTCCTCAATGACAGCTGAGAAAGTGCTCTGAGGTCGAATTAGGCGTAAGCAGCCGCGAGTGTTTGCGTACACATGGACACCGTGCCTTAATATCATCGTACGTCAATTGACTGACCTTTGCGAATGCTGCAAATCATTTAAACACAAAAGAAAAAGATTCGTTTCAACGTACAGAATCCAAATTACCTATACCTTCTTGGCCATGCACAGCCCATGACAGGTAGATCTACTTCCTGGGTTAAAGGACGTGGAACAACAAGCATACCTTCCAGCGCCATCTAGTGGTGAAACGAACACGGGATCCCAAACACGGGGTTCGGTTTACAGATTGTCCAAGAATGTAAGAGCAACCTTTCTTGCAGTTCTTGAGTGTATGCAATTTTCAACATTAGTGATGCATCTTAAAAAAACATACAGATTTTTGCAAGCGCAGTCTTCACTATATTACCCATTGTCGTCATTAAGCACGTCTCAAGTATATTGCATTGCATTCTGTAAAATGTAAACTTGAAAAACTAAACGATGCAATTATTGCATATGTGACGCTAGCTCCGCGCAAACACACAACACACTAGCGATACGCTTCCCCGTCATAGTTGCAGGCATGTCGTGACATGAAAGGTAGGGCAGACTAATTCACCACCCTCAAGCACGGGGTCAGACGTACGGCAGCAACTCCCGCAGCCCAGAATCACAAATGCCCTTTCCTCGGAAACTCCTGCAGAAAATAAAGGTGAATAAAATGGATGAATCCACAAGCGATATGGACAAACAAGAGGTAAACTATTTAGAGAAATGTCATGCACCTTACACTTTACCTACTATGAAACACACGTAGTACGTTTTGTTTATACAACAATTATCTGCGCAAAGCTGGATTTATTTGACCAGATATAGAAGAGAACGTCTGGCCACATTTCTTTTTACAAACAAATTTGACAAACAGCCCAAAATGTCCAATTTCATATTGCCAAGTGGATCAGAAATCTAACTTTACTTCATTTCTATTCTTATATGCCTGTCTGCTTATTCTTTTTTTTTTTTTTTGCAAAGAACGCATTTCAGGTTGCAAACAGTCTTAATGTTATGATTAACGTTATTGACTGCATAACTTAATTTTTCTTAGCATGTGTAAATGATAGCTTATTCATGTCGTCAAACGTAGTATTATTATTAGTAGTAGTAATAGTACTACTACTATTACTACTACAAAATTTGATCCAAACTTCATTGAGAGTTGGGTAGTTGTGTAGTCTGTGTAGAACGCCAAGTTGCCAAGGCGCCGCTCGCAACAGCAAGCAAAATCTTGGTTGTGATTGGTTGTTATACTTATGCTGAGTTGTGATTGGTCAATGCTAAACCAGAGCAGAAAAGCGGTTTAGTTGTCACTACTGACGAAACTCCGTCAGCTCTAGTGATATTTTTCATTCCACTCCTGTCAACAGTTAATACGAAGAAGGTAACGTTATGACTACGGTTAATATGTCATTTTGTACATTTCTGGTTAATTATATCACGTCGTTACCTAACATAGTCACTTCTCTGTCAGTATATAACGTTATTTAGCGCTGGTAAGGAAAGCAAAAGTCGAGCTATTTGACTAGACTAGCTGCAGCCAGCAAATTTTGTACATTGCGTGGAAAAACGTTAAACGTTAAGCGCCAATGGTTCTCTAAAATGACTAGCTAACGTAAGTTATTATTTCTGCATTGCATCTTCACGGCGTGTGCATGCCATGGGTTTATATGTTTGGCTGTGCATCCAGATGGTTGCATGAACGTTGCCATGCCAACCGTAACTGTTTAGAACAGAGCGAATAAAACCCATTTTGAATGTCTCAGTGGAGTCCTGCAGGTGTGTGTGTGCGGTGAGTTTGTGCACGAATGGGTGTATAGCAAATTTGATTTATCTGGTGTGCGGTGCATTAGATTTAAAAGCACAGTTAAGCAGATGCTAATTGACAATAATTGAACATTTAAGCAATAATAGGCTCAGTGTAATTGTGATCTGCAGAGTCCTTTGAGTGAGACAGAAAAGGCAGGCACAAACGAGGAGCACAGGAGCATCTCCAGTGAACCGAATCATCAGGTAAATTTCCATTTCAGTGCTATGATAGTTCATATCAGTATTTTGAGACAATTCAACGACCAAGAGGACAAACATATTTTACTATATTACATTTGAGCGCCTTCATGTTTGTGCGTGTGTGTGTGCTTTTGTATATTTGTGTGGACGTGTGTGATCTTGCCTATGTGTGTGTGCATGTGTGTGATTGTGTATTTGTGTGTGGATATTTGTGTGCTTGTATTTGTGTGTGTGCATAGGTGTGCTTGTGTATGTGTGTGTGCGTATGTGTGCATGTGTGCTTGTGCATATGTGTGTGTGCGTATGTGGGCTTGTGTATATGTGTGCTTGTGTGTTTGTGCCTGTATGTGCTTGTGTATATGTATGGGTGTGTGCGTGTATGTGCATGTGCTTGTGTATATGTATGTGTGTGTGTGTGTGTATGTGCTTGTGTGTATGTATGTGTGTGTGTTTATATATATATATGTGTGTGCTTGTGTCTGATGGAGGTCGGTGTCTGATGGAGGTCTGTGTCAGTGTCTGATGGAGGTCTGTGTCTGTGTCAGTGTCTAATGGAGGTCTGTGTCTGTGTCGAGGCAGGATGTCTCCAGGCTACAGCAGAAGGGGCAGGTGAGCGGGCAGGTGGGGGATCTGACCCAGGAGGACCAGCAGCTCAGCCGCATCAGGCAGGAGGACCAGGGGACCCTGCTGGACACAGCCAGCCCCAGGGCAGGGGAGGCTGAGGTGGGCTACCGCCGCGGGGCTGTGTGCGGGGCACGGGTGCGAACGGAAAGGGCTGAAGCAGCTTTTCACCTGTCTTCAGAGCGCCACCTGCCGGGCGGATACCGTCACCACCTTAAAGCTGTATGGTCCTCCTGGACCGCTGCTTATTACCGCCTGTTCGTGTTCTCCTGTTGCGGTCTGGTGTAGTACACCCATCCTGACACCTTTAATGTAGTCTCCACATTTCAGAGTCTGATTTTCTGTCGTAGCAAGGCGGCAAACGTCTGTGAGGAACGGCAGTATGTTTGTAGCAAACGGTTACCGTTGGACGGTGGTAAATGAACGTTCCATTTACTTCATCACCAACGCCTTTTTAATACAAATGGACGCGACTTAGGTCTAACAATGCCAGCCAGCTGATTAGCTGCTAACCTGGAATTCTTTAAAAAGGTAAGAACAAATATTAGATTGATTAAAGTGCATTATAACGGCCGGCATCTCGGCGTCTTCCCAGTCGGCAGCCATTTTGGTTCGCCACGCTCTACCTCTTAAAGCTGTTGGCTAACATTTGAGGCAAACTGGAGAAAGTTGGAATGTACTGGTTTAGAACGCACATCACGTGGTCATGGCGACCTTTCTCGCTCGAGGAGGATTCCCTGCCATGTCCCTTTATGAATTCTAAACTGCTGATGAAAGTACTTTCTGGAAACTCCTGAGGCTGATCGCTCTCCCTCTCCCCCCCCTGTTCCCACAGGAGCGGGTTCTGGCCCGGCACAGACTGGACCAGCTGCAGACCAAGCCGCGCCGGAGAGTGGACCAGAACCAGAACCAGAACCTGCGGGGCTCTGTGCGACAGCTGCAACGTGAGAGGGACGCTCTGGCCAATCAGCTGGGGAAGCTGCAGCTGCCAGGTGCAGGGTGCTCATGGGATAGACGTGGGAGTAAATCTTATTTCCTGTGTGAAATACACTCAGACCATTCCCAGTTAAAATACACTCAGACCATTCCCAGTTAAAATACACTCAGACCATTCCCAGTTAGTGGGGACACAGTGTCCTCACAATGTATTTGGAATATTTTAACACATTGTTACATCGTGAGGACATTTTGTGTTTGCTGGGTCGAGAAGCAGGAGGGATAAACAGTGTTGTGGATTGGGGATGTTTCGTGATGCAATTCCTCTCTTGACCGTTAGGAGTCTAAAATGACCTATTGTACCTTTAAGTCTTCTGCTGCTGTAGCCGATCCACTTAGAGTTTTGACGCTTTGTGTGTTCAGAGATGCTCTTCTGCATACCAGTCAGCTGTCAGCTTTGACCAGTCCGGCCCTTCTCTCTCATTAACAGGCGTTTCTGCCCAGAGAACTGCTGCTCTTAGTTTTTTGCACCATTCTCTGCCAACTCTAGAGACTGCTGCATATGAACACTTTTTGAGATACCCAAACCACCCTGTCTGGCACCGACAATAATTCCAAAGTCACTTAGATCACATGTTTTCCCCATTCTGATGGTTGATGTGAGCATTAACTGAAGCTCCTGACCCATATCGGCATGATTTTATGCACTGCACTGCTGCCACACGATTGGCTGATTATATAATCTCATGAATAAGTAGGTGTAGGTGCCCGAATAAAGTGCTCAGTGAGTGTATATATCAGTCATATCAAAATGGACGTCAGTCAAATCAACTCCCCGCCTTTCAAAGGTTCCCTGCGAAAGATTCTTTTATCATAAGATTATTATACATCACATGGCAGAAGCTAGCGCTGCTCTGGCCTGCGTCTCGGCGTCTGTACTGAGTGTGCGGTGTGGCGTTCCCGCTGCGTGCAGGTGCAGAGAGGGAGCGTGTGCGCAGGTGTGAGGGGGGCGGGGCCAGGGGCCGCGGAGCACGGCTGGACTCCTTCGTGCGGAGCGTGGAAGAGGACCGCGACTTCTACAAACGGGAAGCGGAGAGACTGCAGAGCATGCTCAGGCCGAGCCGCTCCACCAACGGGCCCCGGGGGCCCCCCAGGCCCCCCCCCGCAAAGGTACGCGTTGACTTTTTCATTTTACTGTGTTTGTATTTACCGAAACGTGGTGAGTGGTGATTGTTTCACGCTGGTGCTTTCCGTGTGTTTCTCTCTCTGCGATTTGGAGCTACAGTTGGAGGCGCCCGATTGGTTGTTTCCTTCGGGAGCTTCAGTTGCAGGTGTGTGATTGGTTGTGTCGTTTAGTCTGCCCCCGTTCAGGGGGCGGCCTATGACTCGGAGCTGATGCGTCTCCTGAGGGAGAGGGAAGACCTGCAGGCCCTGCTGGACAAGTATGAGCGCCACCTGTCTGAAATCCAGGGCAACGTCAAAGTCCTGTCCGCCGACCGGGACAAGACCAGCCTGCAGTACCAGAAGGTGAGCTGGACCCCGAAAGCCCTGGCCGTGCAGAAGGCCACACCAGCACAAACGGGTGTGGTGTTGGGCTGAGCCATACCGCTATTGGGGCATGCGCCAGTCGTCTTTTTTTATTTAATCGCACCGGACGCGGTAGCACACGAAGTGAAATGCTTCCGGGGGTATAAAAAAACATCACCCGTATATTTTCAGTGTGTATATGACAGCAACTGGGCCATGATGTTTCCATGTGGTAGATAAAAACATGACTGCAAGGATAAGGAGCGAAAACGTACGCCGTGTGTTTTTCGAAGCTAATAGGGAAGTTAACCGACATTGAATAGATTCAAGTGATGTTTTTTTCTCCCTCGGAAGCATTTCACGGTGGTTTGGAGATGTGTTACCGTATCGAGTGATTACAGAGGAAAAGGAGGAACGAAACCTCCCGCCACCTGCCAGAGATAGTTCTTATTGCGCTAAAGAAACAAATCGATTTACCGTGATGGCTTTATCGCCCAGCCCTAGTACACATACGCTTATGCTGTTTGTGGGCTAGGCTAGGAGGCTAGCAGGTTTATATCTCTGATCCTCCTGTGACCCTCCTCCTGTGACCCTCCTCCTGTGACCCTCAGGATGACCGCCTCTGGCACCTGTTTGATGCTGACGAGTTTTCACTCACACATTAAGCACACACTTTGAGTTCATTGTCTCCTTTTCATGTTGCGTAACTGAACACATTACAGTGTAGCTTGAAGCATCGATTAACCCGCTTATCCAGCATACATTGGGCGAAAGGCAGGAATACACCCTGGACAGGTCGCCAGTCCATCACAGGGCACACACACCATTCACTCACACACTCATACCTACGGGCAATTTAGACTCTCCATTCAGCCTGACCTGCATGTCTTTGGACTGTGTATCTGCGGCATCTCCCACAGGCGCAGGAGGAGATCGCGCACCTGCGGCGGGAGGTGATGAAGTCCAAGTCGCCGCGCACGCAGAAGAGCACGCTGACGGCGCAGAGCATCCTGAAGCGCGTGGAGTCTGAGCGCGAGGAGGCCTCCACCGACCTCAAGCGCATGACCACCGAGAGGGACAGCCTGAGGGAGAGGCTGAAGGTAGGGAGGGAGGGAGGAGGGACAGCCTGAGGGAGAGGCTGAAGGTAGGGCCTGGAGGGAGGAGGGAGAGAGAGAGGGTGAGAGGGAGGGAGAGAGAGGGACAGTCTGAGGGAGAGGCTGAAGGTAGGGCCTGGAGGGAGGAGGGAGAGAGGAGGGAGAGAGAGAGAGGGACAGCCTGAGGGAGAGACTGAAGATAGGGCCTGGAGGGAGGAGGGAGAGAGGGACAGTCTGAGGGAGAGGCTGAAGGTAGGGCCTGGAGGGAGGGAGGGACAGTCTGAGGGAGAGAGGGACAGTCTGAGGGAGAGGCTGAAGGTAGGGCCTGGAGGGAGGAGGGAGAGAGGGACAGTCTGAGGGAGAGGCTGAAGGTAGGGCCTGGAGGGAGGAGGGAGGGAGGGAGAGAGGGAGAGGCTGAAGGTAGGGCCTGGAGGAGAGAGGGACAGTCTGAGGGAGAGGCTGAAGGTAGGGAGGGAGGGAGGAGGGAGAGAGGGACAGCCTGAGGGAGAGGCTGAAGGTAGGGCCTGGAGGGAGGGAGGGACAGTCTGAGGGAGAGGCTGAAGGTAGGGCCTGGAGGGAGGGAGAGAGGGACAGCCTGAGGGAGAGGCTGAAGGTAGGGCCTGGAGGGAGGGAGGGACAGTCTGAGGGAGAGGCTGAAGGTAGGGCCTGGAGGGAGGGAGAGAGGGACAGCCTGAGGGAGAGGCTGAAGGTAGGGCCTGGAGGAGAGAGGGACAGTCTGAGGGAGAGGCTGAAGGTAGGGAGGGAGGGAGGAGGGAGAGAGGGACAGCCTGAGGGAGAGGCTGAAGGTAGGGCCTGGAGGGAGGGAGGGACAGTCTGAGGGAGAGGCTGAAGGTAGGGCCTGGAGGGAGGGAGGGACAGTCTGAGGGAGAGAGGGACAGTCTGAGGGAGAGGCTGAAGGTAGGGCCTGGAGGGAGGGAGGGACAGTCTGAGGGAGAGGCTGAAGGTAGGGAGGGAGGGAGGAGGGAGAGAGGGACAGCCTGAGGGAGAGGCTGAAGGTAGGGCCTGGAGGGAGGGAGGGACAGTCTGAGGGAGAGAGGGACAGTCTGAGGGAGAGGCTGAAGGTAGGGCCTGGAGGGAGGAGGGAGAGAGGGACAGTCTGAGGGAGAGGCTGAAGGTAGGGCCTGGAGGGAGGAGGGAGGGAGGGAGAGAGGGAGGGAGAGAGAGGGACAGCCTGAGGGAGAGGCTGAAGGTAGGGCCTGGAGGGAGGAGGGAGGGAGGAGGGAGGAGAGAGGGACAGTCTGAGGGAGAGGCTGAAGGTAGGGAGGGAGGGAGGAGGGAGAGAGAGAGGGACAGCCTGAGGGAGAGGCTGAAGGTAGGGCCTGGAGGGAGGAGGGAGGGAGGGACAGTCTGAGGGAGAGGCTGAAGGTAGGGCCTGGAGGGAGGAGGGAGAGAGAGAGGGTGAGAGAGAGGGAGAGAGGGACAGTCTGAGGGAGAGGCTGAAGGTAGGGTCTGGAGGGAGGAGGAAGAGAGAGAGGGAGAGAGGGACAGTCTGAGGGAGAGGCTGAAGGTAGGACCTGGAGGGAGGAGGGAGAGAGAGAGGGAGGGAGAGGGAGAGACTGAAGGTAGGGCCTGGAGGGAGGAGAGAGAGGGAGAGGGTGAGAGAGAGGGAGAGGGTGAGAGAGAGGGTGAGAGGGAGGGAGAGAGAGGGACAGTCTGAGGGAGAGACTGAAGGTAGGGTCTGGAGGGAGGAGGGAGAGAGAGAGGGAGAGAGAGGGTGAGAGAGAGGGTGAGAGGGAGGGAGAGAGAGAGACTGAAGGTAGGGCCTGGAGGGAGGAGGGAGATAGAGAGGGAGAGGGTGAGAGAGAGGGTGAGAGGGAGGGAGGGAGGGACAGTCTGAGGGAGAGACTGAAGGTAGGGCCTGGAGGGAGGAGGGAGAGAGAGAGGGAGAGAGATAGAGATGTGGAAGGATGTGTGTGTGCATGCATGCATGCATGCGTGTGTGTGTGTGTGTGTGTGTGTGTGTGTGTGTGTGTGTGTGTGTGTGTGTGTGTGTGTGTGCGTGTGCTCATGTGTCTGTGCTAGTGTGTGTGCGTCTGTGCTTATGTGTATGTATGTGTTTGTGTGTGTGTGTGTGTGTGTGTGTGTGTGTATGTATGTGTGTGTCTGTGCTAGTGTGTGCATGTATGTGTGTGTCTGTGTTTGTGTGTGTGTGTGTGTGCGTGTGTATGTGTCTGTCTGTGGGGTCAGAGCAGCCCTTCAGCAGTAATACTGTACTGGGCTGTGAGGAGTTGGTCAGATGTATTGTGCGCACTGACGCACGCGTACCTGTGCTCACCTGTGTGGCTGCGCAGATCTCCCAGGAGACGGCCATCAGCGAGAGGGCTCACCTGGAGCAGCGAGTGGAGGATCTGCAGACCGCCATTTACACGGTCAGAACACTCCGCCATTACACGGTCAGAACACTCCGCCATTACACGGTCAGAACACTCCGCCATTACACGGTCAGAACACTCCGCCATTACACGGTCAGAACACTCCGCCATTTACACGGTCAGAACACTCCGCCATTTACACGGTCAGAACACTCCGCCATTTACACGGTCAGAACACTCCGCCATTTACACGGTCAGAACACTCCGCCATTTACACGGTCAGAACACTCCGCCATTTTAATCCAGGTTTCCTCCGAGGCTCTGCCCCAACCACCACTTCTCAGCCAATTTTCAGCACAAACTTCCACTTGGACTCAAGGATGAGCCGATTAGATTTGGTGATGAAAGGTCAAGGTCACTGTGACCGCTCATCTTTCTCATTAAATATCTCAGGAATGCCGTGAGGGAATTTCTTCAAACTTGGCACAAATGTCCACTTGGTCTCAAGGATGAGCCGATTAGATTTTGGTGGTCAAAGGTTATTTTGTTTGTTGATTGGTGATGTAGTCATTAGTTGATATTATAGAGTTAGTATCAAACACTTTTTGTTTGAATATTCTTCAGTTGTTGCTGGTTTGACATTTAGCTAAATATTAAGGTTGTAATGAGAAGAAATATTTTTTTCAATATTTTGTTGTTTACATTATAGATAACACCAATGACAAAGAAACAGCACATTCATTATTTAATTAAATGTATAAAAATACGTTAAGCTCTGCTTGTTGTGGATTCATTATGAGAAGTTGGTTATTGCTGGACAGACAGGTATGTAAACTGCAACTTGACTGGCTGGCGGAGGCATACAACCACAAGGCAGTTATTTCGCTCTAGTTTATAAAGAGGTTTAAGGCTTCTATAAAAAGCGCATTATATTTTGGCGTCTGTCCCTTTTGGTGAAGGTGAAGCAGGGAAAGTCAAGTTGGCACTTCCCTGACAACGGTCCTAGCAACAGCCCTTATTCCGGGACAGATCTCAGTAGTGGAAGCCTTATTCAATGAGACCAGAAACATCGAAATCGAAGAAAATAACAAAACCAACGGATAACACGTGGAGGTTATTTGAATGGTTGTAATTATTTAAGAAGCAATAGGTTTCCGTGGACCTCACCAGTCAAACATGGCCCTCAAATATGCATACTTCTCCCAAAATTGCAGTTGTTTTACTTCCTGTTGAACATATCCAAAGCTTCAGGGTCATATTAAAAGCTCAAAAACTGTATTACGCCTGTGTCCAATTCTCCCTGTTTTATTTCATCTGCTCTTCGTTTCTTTTTGAATCAAATTATAATAATCATAATAATTGTTTTATTATCTGTGAGGCATATTTGGCTATGGGCAGAGTGAATGAGAGGCGCTGCCCCCGGTGGTGACTGGCTGCGTGTGCACTCAGCTGGAGCAGGAGCAGAGGGACCTGAAGACCAAGCAGGCTCTGATGAAGGACACCATGATCGACCTGGAGGAGGAGGTGTCCAGCCGGGGCCACAAGCTCGCCGCGACCGAGGGAGACCTGAACCGCAGCAGGAAGGAGTGCAGCGTGCTGAGGCGAGACACACACACACTACACACTCACTCACACTCACCCATTACGCACACACACACACTCACACACACACACACTACTCACACACACTCACCAATTACTCACACACACACACACTACTCACCCATTACTCACACTCACTCACTCACTCACACACACTCACCCATTAATCACACTCGCACACTCACTCACACACTCACTCACTCACTCTCACACACACTCTGTCACACACACTCACACACAGGCTTCGACATACACACACATGCTGACACACTAAGACACACAAGGACACGCTGGCACATTGTACTCGTGACACCCTGTTTTATGCCTGTGTGTGTGTGTGTGTGTGTGTGTGTGTGTGTGTGTATTTATGTGTGTGTGTGTGTGTGTGTATTTATGTGTGTGTGTGTGTGTGTGTGTGTGTGTGTGTGTGTATTTATGTGTGTGTGTGTGTGTGTGTGTGTGTGTGTGTGTGTGTGTGTGTGTGTATATTTATGTGTTTGTATAAAAAGGTTGTCCGGTAACCAGTTGGAGACAGCCTTGAGTGACAGTCAGCTCAGACTGACTGCCAGGTTTGGAGAGCTGCAGACTGCCCAGGACAAGAACAAACAACTAGAGGAGAGGAACGGTGAGAGCATCCCTCCGCACTACAGATCCCATCAGCCCCTATTCTGTTCACCACGTCCTCCGCACTACAGATCCCATCAGCCCCTATTCGGTCTCCCATACTTTTTTTGTGTAACTGTCGCACCCCTGTGCTGGGTTGTGAAACACTAACACTCCTGTGTGCTGGGTTGTGAAACACTAACACTCCTGTGTGTTGGGTTGTGTAACACTAACACTCCTGTGTGCTGGGTTGTGTAACACTAACACTCCTGTGTGCTGGGTTGTGTAACACTAACACTCCTGTGTGCTGGGTTGTGTAACACTAACACTCCTGTGTGTTGGGTTGTGTAACACTAACACTCCTGTGTGTTGGGTTGTGTAACACTAACACTCCTGTGTGTTGGGTTGTGTAACACTAACACTCCTGTGTGTTGGGTTGTGTAACACTAACACTCCTGTGTGTTGGGTTGTGTAACACTAACACTCCTGTGTGCTGGGTTGTGTAACACTCACACCCCTGTGCTGGGTTGTGTAACACTAACACTCCTGTGTGCTGGGTTGTGTAACACTAACACTCCTGTGTGCTGGGTTGTGTAACACTAACACTCCTGTGTGTTGGGTTGTGTAACACTAACACTCCTGTGTGCTGGGTTGTGTAACACTAACACTCCTGTGTGCTGGGTTGTGTAACACTAACACTCCTGTGTGCTGGGTTGTGTAACACTCACACCCCTGTGCTGGGTTGTGTCTCAGACACACTGCTGCGGCAGGTCAGCGGTCTCCGTGATGAGGTGGGCGGTCTGCAGTCGGCCATGTCTGAGCTGGACCAGCGTAAGAGCAGCCTGCAGGGGGCGCTGGAGCGGGAGTCTGACCTGCTGGCCTCCGCCACGACCCAGCTGGACGAGAAGGTAGAGGTCGCCGTGAGCACCGCGCTAACAGAGCCACAGCGTGGAGGGGACACGCTAACACAGCCACAGCGTGGAGGGGACACGCTAACACAGCCACAGCGTGGAGGGGACACGCTAACACAGCCACAGCGTGGAGGGGACACGCTAACACAGCCACAGCGTGGAGGGGACACGCTAACACAGCCACAGTGTGGAGGGGACACGCTAACACAGCCACAGCGTGGAGGGGATACGCTAACACAGCCACAGTGTGGAGGGGACACGCTAACACAGCCACAGCGTGGAGGGGACACGCTAACACAGCCACAGCGTGGAGGGGACACGCTAACACAGCCACAGTGTGGAGGGGACATGCTAACACAGCCACAGCGTGGAGGGGACACGCTAACACAGCCACAGCGTGAGCGCTGAGCTAACACAGCCACAGCGTGAGCGCTGAGCTAACACAGCCACAGCGTGGAGGGGACACGCTAACACAGCCACAGCGTGGAGGGGACACGCTAACACAGCCACAGCGTGAGCGCTGAGCTAACACAGCCACAGCGTGGAGGGGACACAGCCACAGTGTGGGCCCGAGTTTAACTACTGCTCATTCCTTCTGTGCTTTATTCTTCCAGGACAGACTGATCCGCGGGTTAAAGGTCAGGGTGGATGAGCTGCAAGCATCCGCAGAGTAAGCTGCCCTCCTGCTGGTTAAAAGTCACTTAGACACGGTGGAGGAGTCTGTAGGATGAGTGTAGGATGCATGTAGAGTGTGTGTATAGTGTGTATAGTGTGTGTAGAGTGTGTGTAGGGTGTGTGTGTGTGTGTGTAATCGGGCCTGCTCTGGGGTGTGTTGGGTGTGTAGGGTGTGTGTAGGGTGTGTCTAGAGTGTAGGGTGTGTGTAGAGTGTGTAGGGTGCATGTAGGATGCGTGTAGAGTGTGTATAGTGTGTGTGTAGGGTGCATGTAGGGTCTGTGTATAGTGTGTGTAGAGTGTGTATAGGGTGTGTGTAGAGTGTAGGATGCGTGTAGATGCGTGTAGCTGCGTGTAGCCCCGCTCTGAGCCCCAGCGTGTGCTCCAGGGGTCTGCGGGAGCAGGTCTGCGGGCGGGAGCAGGACGCCGCGGTGCTGCGCAGGAAGCTGGCAGACGCAGAGGAGGAGCTGGGAACGCTGGCCAGGATGAAGGACGGAGCGCTCCGGGAAAACTCCCTGCTGCGGGAAGACCTGGACAAGGCCCGACTCGACCAGCAGGTGAGCTACGCAGGGGAAGGTTTAAGGCAGTTTGGGTGGTGAGTGTGGTGGGTTTTGGGGTCCTGTGGGGTCTACAGGCGGTTCAGGTGGTGAGTGTGGTGGGTTTTGGGGTCCTGCGGGGTCTACAGGCGGTTCAGGTGGTGAGTGTGGTGGGTTCTGGGGTCCTGCGGGGTCTACAGGCGGTTCGGGTGGCGGGTTTTGGGGCCCTCGGGGTCTGACGGCCCCGTTTCCTCCCCAGGCCCTGCAGCTGAGGCTGGAAGAGTCCAGTCAGGAGGGGGGGCGTCTGCAGCGCACGCTGGCGGACTGTAACAGTGACGTGTCGCGCCTGGAGGTCCTGCTCACCTGCAAGGTGAGGCCCGCACCTGAACCCCCACAGAGCCTGTGTATCGTCACCGAGGAGGAGTGTGTGTGTGTGTGAGTGTGTGTGTGTGAGTGTGTGTGTGTGTGTGTGAGTGTGTGTATAAACAGGCCTGCTCTGGGGTGTTTGTGTGTGTGTGTGTGTGTGTGTGTGTAAACAGGCCTGCTCTGGGGTGTGTGTGTGTGTGTGTGTGTGTGTGTAATCAGGCCTGCTCTGGGGTGTGTGTGTGTGTGTGTAATCAGGCCTGCTCTGGGGTGTGTGTGTGTGTGTGTGTAATCAGGCCTGCTCTGAGGTGTGTGTGTGTGTGTGTGTGCAGGAGAAGGAGTGTGTGGAGCTGCAGGAGGCGCAGCGGCGGGCGGAGGAGGAGGCGGGGAGCTGGGAGGAGCGGGCGCGGCAGACTGAGGGAGCGCTCAGCAGCCTGCGTGTGGAGCTCACCGACAGCGAGAGCGAGAGACGCCGTCTGAAGGACGCCCTGGAGAACCAGGAGCTCAAGCTGCAGGAGGTCAGTGAGACAGGGCGTACACGCTGGGTTGTACAGGGCGGTACAGGCTGGGTTGGACAGGGCGGTACAGGCTGGGTTGTGCAGTAAGACAGGGCGGTACAGGCTGGGTTGTGCTGTAAGACAGGGCGGTACAGGCTGGGTTGTGCTGTAAGACAGGGCGGTACACGCTGGGTTGTGCAGTAAGACAGGGCGGTACAGGCTGGGTTGTGCAGTAAGACAGGGCGGTACAGGCTGGGTTGGACAGGGCGGTACAGGCTGGGTTGTGCAGTAAGACAGGGCGGCACACGCTGGGTTGTGCAGTAAGACAGGGCGGTACAGGCTGGGTTGTGCAGGGCGGTACAGGCTGGGTTGTACTGTAAGACAGGGCGGTACA
>NC_083776.1:1219829-1234829 GCF_963514075.1 Conger conger
TGGATGGCAGTTGGAGTAGGGGGGTAATTTTCTTGCCGTGTGTTTGTTCCTCAACAGGAGTTTGGTGTTCAGAGACCCGTACATCTAAAGCTCTTCAGCACCTGCACTGTGGATCAGTATGACTTCACTCCGAAGACCCTTCCGTTCATCCACCAACAGACATCGTATCGGGAGAGATGCTGACTGAAGGCTGTGCAGTGTTTTTTTCAATGTGTTTTGCGGTGTGTTCAATGTCCTGGGACACGTGTATTCTTACCGTTTTATAGCTCTGACATGGTTCTCTGCTTTGGAAGACAGTAAATGAATCGATCTGTCAGTCACACCAGTTGCCTCCTGTGTTTTATTCTGATGTTACCTTTGCAGTTCTACCTTTTGGCCTATGTTGCCATTGTGCCTTGTTAGATGATAATGTCTGAACCACATTTGCATCCAAAACCAGTCTCGTAGTTTCGCTGTTCTGGCAGCAATATACCTGAAAAATATTTTGGCTGGGCAAACACGCTATTCAAATTAGTCCTGAAAATGTTTTGAAGATTTATACGATGTGGTCGAGCTGGCAAATGTAATGTTAACATTAGCTATCAGCAACACAAATGTTGTATTACTTACACGAAAGAAAGTAATTAACCTCGCCAACTAGTTTTTTTAAAACAAATTCTCTCTCTCTCTTAGTTTTAAACTGAACAAAAACAAACACTAAACAAAGGACACTTAGGGCAAAATTAGCAGATTTTATTCAGGACGCAAGTGGAATATTGTTAAACAGAGATTTGAAATAGTTCTGAAAACATCTGTCACTGTTTCATTAGATATGATTAGATTACTTTACGGTAAAAAAAGACCCAAAAACTATGTTTTAAAGAAGAGATACTGATTGGCTCATAATTGGTACATTTTAAGTACATATAGCAACACAATACTTACCTTACTGGTCTCGGTGCTTGTGTGCCTTCATCTCGGACACCCTTCAGAAACACATTCTAACAATGAGAAATCCTGTGTTGCCTCTCCGTAGCTGTGGCTGTAACGTGGCTTTGAAATTGGAAGGTTGCTTGGATCCTCTTAAAAATTATTTATTTCCCTGAAGAAACTCAGGCCTTGTGGACAAATTAATTCATATGGTTCTGATTCTGAAACAAGTGTTCTTACCCCAGAAAAGACAAAAAGCTGTGTTTGAAACCGCATACGAGCGTACTACTCAAATTTCGAGCTGATTTTTGTTTAAATGTAGTTCGAGTAGTATGCTAATTATGCGGTTTCGCCCAAAGCCAATGAAAAGGTTCATAAAGACACGTGACAATGAGCAGCGTTTTACTGCCTTTCATGTTCAAAATGCAAATTGATAACACTGTTGACTTTGGCTATTTTTCATCATGACTATGATTCGTGTTTTCATCCGAAAACCTGGTACCACACTTTGATGACGGTCCCTGTCTGTCGAGCCGATTCCTCATGCGTTAAGAGGTATATTTCCATTCGAATTAATGAAACGGTCCAGCGCGAAATAAACCACAGGCGTCATCTCAGTGATTTTGAAAGTCATATGTAGACTACTTGATTTAGATGTGTTAATTTCCTCAATTAATACACGTAATCCAGTGTGGTGTTCATTCAGAAAGAAACGCAGTCACCGAATCTTATGATATAGTAAATCTGAGTTCTCGCTGCAGAGAGAGTAAAAGTTTAACGATTTATCTTCCAGCTCACTGCCGTGGCAGATTTGAAATTCTCAGGAAAGATTTCTTATTGTTTTATTACGTTTCTCTAGAATGTACGTGTTGGCGAAGTGGGCAGGACATTCGGCGATTAATGAGTTACAGGTGTACCGTTGGTAGCTTCACCTTGCCAGGGACGATGGTGCTGCTCACTTTCTATTGGCTGTTCGCTGCACCTACTGTACCGAAGAGCAAGACAGCTGGAGCGGCACATGCACTCGCTCATGAGCGCTTGCAAACGGTGCGCTGAAGGGAATTTCTGTGTACAGCGCAGGGAAACATCGAGGCAACGTCAGAAGCGCTTTGAAAAGGTATGCACCCTTGTATTTCTTGGTCTTAGCAGTCTTGTTTTTGCTTCAGTGTTTTCGCGTTCAGAGGCACTTGCAAAGACAAGTTCTGCTTCCCGCGATCACTCGACAGGGTGTTTACAAAAGTATTTAATCTCACTTAAATTCGTGTAATGTGCATGTTTTAATTGTGGCCTTTAAAGCGAATTGCGGTCCGCGTATTATGGATTTTTGGGAGCATCCCGATCGACCATTTTACGTAAAATGTGTCATAATATATGGTTTAGGAATATACCGAACTAGCAAGGAGTATCCAAACATGGGCCACTTTCAAGGTGAGAAGTCTAGACATTGAACTCGGAGGCTCTGTCCTACTGTGGAAACGACAAACTAAAAAACGGGATTAAGCAGTCTTTAATGTAAACGCACGAACGTCGTAAAGGCTATCTATAAAAGTGTTATAACTAATTAACAAAACATTCGTGTAAAACCAATTTCTGAAGCATAACGGGTGTCATTTTACAAATGAACGCATTCCCTGTTTTGACAATACCTTATACGATTTCTTAGTACAGTACTTGCGTTATTAGAAAACATTTCCGTGGATAAAAATATCCAAATTCCTGCGGGAGTGGATTAAGTCAATTTATAATCGGCCTTAATCTCCCAGCGCGCATTTCATTTGGATATCGTACTCAGAAAATAAATCCCACATAAAAACCTCAAGTTCGCAAACTGACAGATCAGTATTCCCAGTCTATAGAAACTACGGCTGTAGCTACAGGCCATGTTTTTGTCCAATACGCATGGAAATATGAAACTTCATACAGAGCTATATGCCTATCAAAACTATAACGAGAATGAGAAATCCATTAAAATCTATAATATCTTACAGGGGATGTTGGGGGTCTTCTAATCGCTGTTGAGCGAAAGGACTCACTCGCCCTTGGTATTGGACACTGTCCAGCTGTCGCTGTTGACTTTATTGCCAGTGGAGAATGTGCGGATTATTGGTGATCTGTGACAGATTTGCATTGCCGGATATTAGGGGCAATGCCGTTAAATGCAAAACAGGCTGTCGGACAGAGATCTACTGGGAGTGTGAGAGGCCTACATATTATGTAAGATGCAGAGCCGTCGTCTGGCCACAAGATTGCATAGACCTAGATAAATAAAATAAACCAAAAAACTTTTCTTTGTGCTGTATTAATAAATGCATGCTTTGTAAGTTTGAAAGGTAGCACGTTGATCTGGTCCAAAAAGCTGTTCAACCATTCAAACTTGTATACCTCACCAAAAGGGCCATGATAAAAAAGGAAAATAAACAAAGGTTCTTGGACACTTGTCTTGTGGGCTGTGTTAGAAGGGCTGAAACACCATGGGGCCCTCACATTGCAGGGCTGAAACACTATGGGGCCCTCACATTGTAGGGCTGAAACACTATGGGGCCCACACATTGTAGGGCTGAAACACTATGGGGCCCTCACATTATAGGGCTGAAACACCATGGGGCCCTCACATTGCAGGGCTGAAACACTATGGGGCCCACACATTGTAGGGCTGAAACACTATGGGGCCCACACATTATAGGGCTGAAACACCATGGGGCCCTCACATTATAGGGCTGAAACACTATGGGGCCCTCACATTGTAGGGCTGAAACACTATGGAGCCCACACATTGCAGGGCTGAAACACTATGGGGCCCTCACATTGCAGGGCTGAAACACCATGGGGCCCTCACATTGCAGGGCTGAAACACTATGGGGCCCACACATTGCAGGGCTGAAACACTATGGGGCCCACACATTATAGAGCTGAAACACTATGGGGCCCACACATTGTAGGGCTGAAACACTATGGGGCCCACACATTATAGGGCTGAAACACCATGGGGCCCTCACATTGCAGGGCTGAAACACTATGGGGCCCACACATTGTAGGGCTGAAACACTATGGGGCCCACACATTATAGAGCTGAAACACTATGGGGCCCTCACATTATAGGGCTGAAACACCATGGGGCCCTCACATTGCAGGGCTGAAACACTATGGGGCCCACACATTGTAGGGCTGAAACACTATGGGGCCCACACATTATAGGGCTGAAACACCATGGGGCCCTCACATTATAGGGCTGAAACACTATGGGGCCCTCACATTGTAGGGCTGAAACACTATGGAGCCCACACATTGCAGGGCTGAAACACTATGGGGCCCTCACATTGCAGGGCTGAAACACCATGGGGCCCTCACATTGCAGGGCTGAAACACTATGGGGCCCACACATTGCAGGGCTGAAACACTATGGGGCCCACACATTATAGAGCTGAAACACTATGGGGCCCACACATTGTAGGGCTGAAACACTATGGGGCCCACACATTATAGAGCTGAAACACCATGGGGCCCTCACATTATAGGGCTGAAACACCATGGGGCCCACACATTATAGGGCTGAAACACTATGGGGCCCTCACATTGTAGGGCTGAAACACCATGGGGCCCTCACATTATAGGGCTGAAACACCATGGGGCCCTCACATTATAGGGCTGAAACACTATGGGGCCCACACATTATAGGGCTGAAACACCATGGGGCCCTCACATTATAGGGCTGAAACACCATGGGGCCCACACATTGTAGGGCTGAAACACTATGGGGCCCACACATTATAGGGCTGAAACACTATGGAGCCCACACATTATAGAGCTGAAACACTATGGGGCCCACACATTATAGGGCTGAAACACTATGGGGCCCTCACATTGCAGGGCTGAAACACTATGGGGCCCACACATTATAGGGCTGAAACACCATGGGGCCCTCACATTATAGGGCTGAAACACCATGGGGCCCTCACATTATAGAGCTGAAACACCATGGGGCCCACACATTATAGGGCTGAAACACTATGGGGCCCACACATTGCAGGGCTGAAACACTATGGAGCCCACACATTATAGAGCTGAAACACTATGGGGCCCACACATTATAGGGCTGAAACACTATGGGGCCCACACATTGCAGGGCTGAAACACTATGGGGCCCACACATTGCAGGGCTGAAACACTATGGGGCCCACACATTGCAGGGCTGAAACACTATAAGGCCTGATTCTTGCCTTCATGTGCCTGGCCATATGAGATTGCGGGAACGCCGGGTCAGTGTCACAGTTCTGGTGGTGGAATAGATCTGGAGCAGGGGAATACCATTGCCTTGGTTAGGTCACAGGCAGGTAGCTATGAAGGAGGACTTATATTGGCTGTTGAAGTCTGACAGGGATACTGCCCCCTCACCCCCGTTGCTGTGGTGACAGCGGGATTGTGGCAGGACTCCAGTGCTCCATGTCAGACAGGATATGAGTGTAACTGTGAGCAGATTAGTGGACATTAGGCCAGGGGCAAGGCCCTTAACCCTGCATTGCTCGAGGGAGGATTGTCCCCTGCTTAGTCAAATCAACTCGAAGTCGTTTTGGATAAAAGTGTCAGCTAAGTAACAAATGATTGTAATATTATTCGGCCTAATTCACATGTAGGCCCGTCTGGTGTTGCGCATGGTGGGGACAGGAGGGGGACCGCCAGGTGGGAGAAAGAGCCTAAAATGGAGGAGACGGGGAGACATCAGAACTAAAAATAGGAGGAGAGTCAGAGGAGCAACGGACAGATTGGGGAAAAATGGGCCTTTCTTTGAGGAAAAACTGGAGCAGATAGGACTCTACTTGCAGAAGTGTGTGTGTGTGTGTGTGTGTGTGTGTGTGTACAAGCCTGCTTTGTTCAAGCTAAGGCGAGAATACCTCCCAATCAGAGCCTTTATTTTCAGGTAGGCTTGCTTGTGGTGGCAGCATCCTGCATCAAAATAGAAAATGGCTTGCTCTCATGGTATCCTTTTATGTACAGTTGGGTCCAAAAGTCACATTGAAAATCTTGGGGGGGGGGGGGGGGGGTGTAATCCTGGAAATAAACAGAAAGTTTTAGGACTTTCTCACCAGTCAGCGAGTCCACCTTTCTTCATCTTTATCAGGTGGGACAGGACCCAGAGGTCAACAGCATGATGTGGATAGAGAAGTGTTCTGCGTGTGTGCGTGGGTGGGAAGTGCTCTGTGTGTGAGTTTGTGTATATGTGGGAAGTGCTCTGTGTGTGAGTTTGTGTGTGTGTGGGAAGTGCTCTGTGTGTGAGTTTGTGTATGTGTGGGAAGTGCTCTGTGTGTGAGTTTACGTGTTTGTGTGTTTGTGTGGGAAGTGCTCTGTGTGTGAGTTTGTGTGTGTGTGGGAAGTGCTCTGTGTGTGAGTTTGTGTATGTGTGGGAAGTGCTCTGTGTGTGAGTTTGTGTATGTGTGGGAAGTGCTCTGTGTGTGAGTTTGTGTGTGTGTGGGAAGTGCTCTGTGTGTGAGTTTGTGTATGTGTGGGAAGTGCTCTGTGTGTGAGTTTACGTGTTTGTGTGTTTGTGTGGGAAGTGCTCTGTGTGTGAGTTTGTGTGTGTGTGGGAAGTGCTCTGTGTGTGAGTTTGTGTGTGTGTGGGAGGTGCTCTGTGTGTGAGTTTGTGTGTGTGTGTGTGGGAAGTGCTCTGTGTGTGAGTTTGTGTGTGTGTGGGAAGTGCTCTGTGTGTGAGTTTGCGTGCATGTGTGGTGGGTGGGAGGTGCTCTGTGTGTGAGTTTGTGTGTTTGTGTGGTGTGTGGGAAGTGCTCTGTGTGTGAGTTTGCGTGCATGTGTGGTGGGTGGGAGGTGCTCTGTGTGTGAGTTTGTGTGTTTGTGTGGTGGGTGGGAAGTGGTCTGTGTGTGAGTTTGCGTGTTTGTGTGGTGGGTGGGAAGTGGTCTGTGTGTGTGTTTGTGTGGTGGGTGGGAGGTGCTCTGTGTGTGAGTTTGTGTGTTTGTGTGGTGTGTGGGAAGTGCTCTGTGTGTGAGTTTGCGTGTTTGTGTGGTGGGTGGGAGGTGCTCTGTGTGTGAGTTTGTGTGTTTGTGTGGTGGGTGGGAAGCGGTCTGTGTGTGAGTTTGCGTGCATGTGTGGTGGGTGGGAGGTGCTCTGTGTGTGAGTTTGCGTGTTTGTGTGGTGGGTGGGAAGCGGTCTGTGTGTGAGTTTGCGTGTTTGTGTGGTGGGTGGGTTGGGGTTAATGAGTCAGAGCGTACCCGCTGGCATGGTGTTTTTCATTCCTACGGGGTGATGGGGGATAGTCAGGCTCCGCTCAAGATAATGGCCTTCCAAAGGTCACTACCAGGGAGACGGCAGAAGAGGGTCCCAACTCTGTTGCTGGGGTCAAGTAGCCGGGTTACAGTTAGACACTGTTAATAATCAAGCAGCCCTGTCTCTGTCTCAGAGTGGAGGAGGAGGGGGGCTCCAAAACGGCACAATTAATGATTAGGGGCTTCCAGCAACCACACAGCCACACAGCATCACAGGAGCAACCTTCAACCATCAGATGCTGGAATATGTCACTCATCTCCCATTCAAAGAAGCCATATAGAGCTGGCACAAGTCCCACACCATCCTAGTCTCTCGTTCTAACCCAGGCAGGCATTTCGGTGTGACGTAACCTTTTCTTTTCACAAAATCGAATTTGTTCAGTTGTGAGGATTTCTTCTCTTTGGAGAAGGAGCTGCCATATTCTAGAAGACAAAGTTTAATTTTCCAAAATTTTTCAGTAAGGTTGAACGCTGCTAAATGCCACCCTGAGCAGAGAAATCCAAAAATGAGGAAGGGGAAAGCTGTGGTAAGGGTAGGAATGGATAAACGGAACAAGAGTGTGTTCATTTTTTTACAGACGATATCTTCTCTTGTGTTGAGGCTAGGGCCTTAATGTGGAATAGTTTCCTTGCGTGCTTGCCTGCTGTCAGCTTGAGTCTCTATCTCTGTCCTGTGGCTTGCTTTTCAGAGCCCGTTTGAGCGCAGGGCTTCACGGTGTTAGCATCATTAAATGAGAAGGGCAAGAGAGTTTAACGGAAACTTGGAAGGACCGAAGGTCCCCAAATTATTCCGACATTTATTTCATCTGAGAAAAACGTGATTCAGGGCTTTGAACACAAAGCGTTGTTTATCTGTTCCCACGCTGTGCGAGGCAAGGCAGAGGCCCTGCTCCTGAAAGTGCACTTTGTTCGAGTCGCGAAGGAGCGTCACTGAGGTGATCTGGAAGACAATGGAGGCGGGAGCAGTGGGGGATGGGCTCGAGTTTGAGCCCTTAGTGCAGGAGATAATGTTGCATTGTGGGAACCCAGCTCCTGAGAACTGTGCACAGCTTATTCAGCCCGGAACTCCGGCAAACAGATTAAACCATTCCTGGGACATATAATCACCTGGAGTACTTTAACCCTGTCGACGCCTGTGTAATGGTTGCTGATAACTCACCATTTAAAATATTAAAAAACCTGTTTTCACCAATATTCACTGCCCAATTTGTCTTTCAAATAACTATATTTTGGTCAGCATATTTCATAGAAAACTGAACTGTGCTTTAGAGTTTTAGTTCAGAGTAAAATAATCATATTCAAATCATATTCAAATTTTATCCAGGTCTGCACCTGAACATACAAAAATCCTAAGCAGATAATATTGTCAGATATATGCAGGTTTATCACCTGAATGTCTGAGAGCACAATGACTGAACAATGGCGAACAAGAAATGCAATAAAAGTATGACAAAGCAATCAATACTAGACAATACTTGCAATGATGCAAAGTGTACGTACAGCATTGCAAAGGAGTGGTGTGTTTGTGCAGCACAATGTAAACATTTACATGCGCTTTGGTTTTTCAATGTTAACATATGGATTGGCTAATATGGCCCAGAGACTCTCAATCAGTGCAGTCTGTCCTGCTAAATGAAGGTAATGGTCATAGGGTCACTTTAAGATGGTGGTAATGGTCATAGGGTCACTTTAAGATGGCGGTAATGGTCATAGGGTCACTTTGAGATGATGTAATGGTCATAGGGTCACTTTGAGATGATGTAATGGTCATAGGGTCACTTTAAGATGGCGGTAATGGTCATAGGGTCACTTTGAGATGATGTAATGGTCATAGGGTCGCTTTGAGATGATGTAATGGTCATAGGGTCACTTTAAGATGGTGGTAATGGTCATAGGGTCACTTTGAGATGATGTAATGGTCATAGGGTCACTTTAAGATGGTGGTAATGGTCATAGGGTCACTTTGAGATGATGTAATGGTCATAGGGTCACTTTGAGATGATGTAATGGTCATAGGGTCACTTTAAGATGGCGGTAATGGTCATAGGGTCACTTTGAGATGATGTAATGGTCATAGAGTCACTTTGAGATGATGTAATGGTCATAGGGTCAGTTTAAGATGGCGGTAATGGTCATAGGGTCACTTTGAGATGATGTAATGGTCATAGGGTCACTTTAAGATGGTGGTAATGGTCATAGGGTCACTTTAAGATGGCGGTAATGGTCATAGGGTCACTTTGAGATGATGTAATGGTCATAGGGTCACTTTGAGATGATGTAATGGTCATAGGGTCACTTTGAGATGAAGGTAATGGTCATAGGGTCACTTTTGCGGGCAAGGGGGGCGGGCGGTTGTAAGAATAAGAGAGTATGAGAACTAAGTCAAATATAGAAGCTCCAGTTGTTTGGTCACTGCGATGAACAGTTTGAATGACAACAGGGACGAGGCAGAAAGAAAAAGCCAAACTGCTTTGTGGCAGAGGCAGCAGAGAGCCTGTGCTTGGTTCAGCATTATGGCTGTAACACGCTTTAGACTGTGGATGAGTCAGACAACCAAAACAACTGTATCGCACCTTCAAGGAATTTTCAGTAGCTCGTGTGTAAATGTCATCATGGACTGATGGACAGCTGTGCAAATGAACAGAACCTCATTTTTTTGTACAGCTAATAGACACTTTTTTTTTTCTTCTCCATATTAGAAGCACAATGATCAGGGCCGAATTGTCCATCTTCAGCACTGCCCTATGTTGCTCTTGTTCAAGCTGTTTGCTCTGGTCCTTCAGCAGCTTGCTCAACTGAACCTTTTGTAAGGACAAAAAAGCTCAGGAAAGATCATAAACAAACTATTGGGTCATATCAAAAGTACACAAAACGATGAGCAGGAATGTGACCGAGATCACTGACGCGATGGGACAGGCGTTAATGCGAGATGTGATCGGAGTTTGTCATTCGACAAGCCTCTGGCTGCAAAGGCTTCTGGTCTCAGACCAGTCAGACTGGGGCAGAACTAGATTGGGGCGTGTGCAGTGTGGTGTTTATATTCAGTGCCACTTTGGCACAGAACATGGGGATAGAACCTTCCAGGAGTGTAACACTGGCCACTGTGAAAGGTTCCCCCTTTCTCACCGAAATACAAGACAAAGGGGAAAGTGAGCTTCCTCCCTGGAGACGGACCCCCCCCCCCCCGCCCCCCCGCCCCCACTGTGGCGTCTGTATGGTCTGTGGGAGCCTGGAACCCAATGGGGCCTCCGAGACTGGATGCAGGTGTGTGTGCATGCGTGATGTGTGTCTGTGTGTGCGTGTCTATGTTTGTGCATGCTTGTGTGTGAGGCTGTGTGCACGAGTGTGTGTGTATGTGTATGTCTGTGTGTGTGTGTGTCTGTGTGTCTAACATGTGTGTTTCTGTGTGTGCACATACATACAGTGGGGTCCAAAGGTCTGAGACCACGAGTGAAAATGCCTCTATTTTACATTCTTTTCTAATTCAATACAACCTTTTTCAATACAAATTATATCATCTGCATAACAGTTTGAGTGAAACGTTGAATCTTTGAAAGATGTACGTGAATTTCAGAATTTCTTAGTATTTGGTATGTCCACCTTTTGCTTTAATGGCAACGTGCATTCGAGCTGGCATGGACTCCACAAATTTGTTCCAAAGAGCATCTTGTAATGTTACTGAATGCTTGGCTTTTGCCAGTCTTCAAGTGCCCCATAAATGTTCAATGGGCTTGAAGTCAGGTGACTGTGGATTGTGCAGCACTCCTTGCTCATCTGTGGTCTTCACGCGGTTCTTGTAAAGGCTTTGAAAGAAGTTTTTTATTTACTAACCCCCCCCCCCCCCCCCCAAAAAAAAAAATAACCTAAAACTGTTTATTTTCAGGATTACCAGAAAAATCCACTTTTTTTCAATGTGGTGTCAGAATTCTGGACCCCACTGTATGTATGTGTATGTGTGTGTGTGTGTGTGTGTGTGTGTGGTTTCTCAGGGCTCTCCCTACAGAGAGCGCATCGTCTCCTAGCTACTGTTCCACCGGGGGGGGGGGGGGGTCCTAAAGCCCAGCTCCATTCAGCATCCCCCCCGAGCCCCGCCCCTGCGTACAGAGTATCCGCTGCAGGTTTAGGGGCGGCCTGTAATGAGCATGACTGGGACCCGCAAGGTCGATCCCCGGTGTAGCCACAATAAGATCCGCACAACCGTTGGACCCTTGAGCAAGGCCCTTAACCCTGCATTGCTCCAGGGGAGGACTGTCTCCTGCTTAACTGTACGTCGCTCTGGATAAGAACGTCTGCCAAAATGCCATTAATGTAATGTAATGTAGTGCCTTTCCTGTCACAGCCATTTTGTGCATTGGGAAGGGGGTGGGTGGGTGTACATGTCACAAGCCTGGCAGATGTCTGAATTCCCCTGGGAGGAGAGTGCTGCCAGCACTGAAGGGGTTAATGTGGTACCTTAGGGGCTCTTAGGTGCCGGGTCCAGATGACGCACACACTGGGTTCCCTCGACCTCCAGAACGAGGGTGGTTCTGATTAGGTGGACAGGTGATGGAGCTGGTTGGCTCACACCCCAGGAGCATACTCTGGTCTATCTGTCAATGTGGTAGGTTTTGTGGAAATTGTGGGAAGGGCTTCATTAGTCAGTGAACTTGGAATTGAGCGATCAAGTCTTAGGTCTCTTAGCAACAAAGGATATTGTAACTCTCTATTTCCACATTCCGCTCTTCATGTGTGTGTGCGTGTGTTCTACAGGTGTGCTGTGTGTGCTGTTGTTGTGATGTGCATGAGTGTGTGAGTGTGTAATGAGTGTCTTTGTGTGCCGTTATTGTGATGTGTGCTTATTTTAGCATGTTGTAGAGAAATTGAATTCAATAGAAATTTTACTTTGGGTCTTGTTTCTGTGCATATTGTTGTATCTGAGTGAAAACTGTCCTCAAAGCGGTATGTTATGATGACTCTGTAAGAGGATTAACAGATGGCCTATTTCCTACACAGATACAGAAGCAGCACAGTCTCTTTCCCAGTCTTTTAGTTGGCAGGTTTTTCCACAAGTTTGGGAAGTCTGCACCGTGCGCATGTTGACCTGTATAACACTGGCTCCGTAGTCACTGCGCTGCGTTTACAGCGCACGTTTAAAAGCACCAGCAGTTCTGCCGTTCATGCATCACTGGCTGTTTTATCAGGTCAGCCTGGGATTAAATATCAGCCATTGTGTGTGTACAAACAGATCCACACACAAACGCGTGCACGTGGACATGCGCACACATACGCACATGCACACTCTCACTCACATGCACACTCACACAGACGCACATACACACACACAAACACTCGCGCACACACATACACACATACACACACACATTAATACACACACACTCAGACACGTACACACTCACACACACACACAAACACTCGCTCACACACTCATACTCACTCACACGCACACACACACACACACACTCACACACACACTCACACACACACACACACACACACACACACTCACACACTCACTTGCACACACACACTCAGACACACTCACACACACTCACACATTAATACACACACACAAACACACACACACTCAGACACGCACACACACACACACACTCACACACTCACTTGCATGCACACACTCACACACACACACTCACATACACTCACACACACACGCACACACTCACACACACACACTCACATACACTCACACATTGATACACACATTCACATACACTCACACACTCACTTGCACACACACACACACACACACATACACACACACTCACATACACTCACACACACACACACACGCACACACTCACACACACACTCACATACACTCACACACACACACACACACACACACACACACACACTCAGACACACACTCACATACACTCACACACACACACACACGCACACACACACTCACATACACTCACACACACACACACACACGCACACACTCACACACACACTCACATACACTCACACATTAATACACACATTCACATACACTCACACACTCACTTGCACACACACACACACTCACACACACACTCACATACACACACACATTAATACACACACACTCAGACACGTACACACTCACACACACTCACACATTAATACACACACACGCACACACACACACACACACTTACACACTCGCACACACTCACATACACTCACACATTAATACACACACACACACACACGCACACACACACACGCACACACACACTCGCGCACACACTCACATGCACACATTAATACACACACACACACACGCTCACACACACTCACATACACTCACACATTAATACACACACAAACACACACTCACACACACACTCACATACACTCACACACTCACTTGCACACACACACACAACCACACACACACTCACACACTCGGTGATGTGCAGTGATCAGCAGCACTAGAGACACAGTGCACCGTACACAGGATGCAGAGTGCAGAGGCATTCTCTCATCCATGTCCCCGTTCCTAACCTGACCTCCCAACGGCTGTTCTGCCTTCTGTACCACAGCAGCCTGCTCCCTGTTACGCCCAGTCGTTACCACGTTATGTCATTAAAATCACCAAACCGCTGTGTGTCCGCTGTAACAACGATCCGCCCGTGAGTCAGTTGCGTAACCCCAGTAACCGCATCGGTGCCAGTGAGGGTTATTTGCGCGGTGGAAACGTTTTGTTTTTCGGCTCAGAGCGGAGCTGACGCGCCTTGTTTTCGGCTATTTACAGCTGCAGCGCGCCCCGCGGGAACGTAGGGGAAGGAACTCAGAACATCGCCGGAGTCGTGACCGAGCTCTGCGTCTGACTGGAAGGTGCACGCAGGGCGGGGCGGGGGGGGGCGGGGGGGCACAGGTGCCGTTCGGGGGGGGTTAATGAACTCCTCAGCACTCCGCGACTCGTCGAATAGAGCCGTGTGTTTAGCCTGTCCCTCAGCCCCCAGGAGGTCCCAGGGGGGTTTCATATTGCCTCATATTTAGGGACTGGGGCTCCTCTCAAAACGCCCTACATCTGTTGAAGGACGGAGATCGAGATCAAAGCTCGTTAGCATCTGATCCCTCAGACAGACTCCACGCTCATTAGCTATTAGCATCTGATCCCCCAGCCAAACACAGTGCTCGTTAGCTGTTAGCATCTGATCCCCCAGCCAAACACAGCGCTCGTTAGCTATTAGCATCTGATCCCCCAGCCAAACACAGTGCTCGTTAGCTGTTAGCATCAGATCCCCCAACCAAACACAGCGCTCGTTAACTGTTAGCATCAGATCCCTCAGCCAAACACAGTGCTCGTTAGCTGTTAGCATCAGATCCCTCAGCCAAACGCAGCGCTTGTTAGCTGTTAGCATCAGATCCCCCCAGCCAAAACACAGTGCTTGTTAGCCCTTAGCATCAGATCCCCCAGCCAAACGTAGCTCTTGTTAGCTGTTAGCATCAGATCCCTCAGCTGTGCTGGCTGATGCAGAGCTCCTGTGCTTTCCATGCACTCCCTCCCTCCATCTCTCCAGCTGAAGGGAAACTGAGGTGAAGCACTGTGTTCAGGAACAGGGTTTCTGATGCCGGGTTCCAGGGGCAGCTCTCTCCGGCTGAGCACTCCGTTAATTAGGCTCCTTTGAGCTGCTAACCGAACACTCATCTCTTTTATTCATCTCTGTTTGGATGTGCTCTGAATTCTTCACGTAGGAAATGTGCTTGCGGTTTGTCCCTTATCAGCCACTCTTTCAGGCTTAATCAGCTGTGTTCAGTTTGTCTTTTATTTACATGGTGCACCCTTCCTGAGACGCAAGAGCT